>NW_025533922.1:0-297500 GCF_020615455.1 Coregonus clupeaformis | reverse complement strand
AAAAATTAATCATCCTGTGATTCAATTCAAACAATCCCCCCACCTAAAACGAACAAACATACAGTATGCACCAGTTACATGAAACATGTGCAAAGGATTATTAAATATACATGTCAAGGTATACTGTAGGTAAAGGCAACTGAATCAATAGACAGTACTTGTTATGGGCTCTGAGACGTGTGTTGTGCATCCCTGTACTTAAAATAATGGGATACAGTGAGAAGAATGACCGGTAGATGAAAGGAGAACAAGGTCACTAGAGAAGGATCTAGAAGGGGCTAGGAACCCTTACTGAGGGCTTTCTCTGAGGCCTCCCAACACACAACCAGCACAGACAGCACATTCAGAGGCATCATGCAAAATATATATGTGAATTTGTAATAATAATAATAGTAATATGCCATTTAGCAGACGCTTTTATCCAAAAGCAACTTACAGTCATGCGTGCATACATTATTTAATTTTTGTGTATGGGTTCCGGGGATCGAACCCACTACCTGCTTACAAGCGCCGTGCTCTACCAGCTGAGCTACAGAGGACCAGGAACATGGAACTATGGGATCACTGGCAACGGCACTCATCTATCCTGATACCTTTTCATAATGAGGTTGGGTGGGGGGGGCGGTTCCTTTCCATCAAATATGAACATGACACAACACTTTCTATACTTAAACATGAATAACATGATATACTGGCATAACGTCATAGAAATGCACAGCATCTATAGGTTGAACGCCATTGAACAATGACTTTTAAGTGCACTGGAACATAGCAAGGCTGCTGGAATATGCATGAGCGTATCGGAGCCAAGATGAAATAATCGTATTTTCCTATCCATGAAGCAAGCAGAGAAAGCAACAAATGCTTTCCCAAGGCAGCAAGCTTTCTTAACTATTCTTATTTCTCAGTTTAAAGCCAAGGGGCCTATTCTAAATATTTGTGTATTGAACATAAGATGGAATAAATGGAGTAACTCCTTAAAAGAAGTGCAGTCCCTCAGGAGAAAAACAGCCACAACAACATGGAACGGCAGCAATAATTCTCAACGTCAGTCTGAATAACACAAACAACAACGGTGGAAAAATAGTCCAAGACTTCATAAATAAATTCTAAAGAGAGTAAAAAAATAAACATAAGTCAGCCTCATAATTTAGGAATATTCAGTTGGCCGCCATTCATAATTAACTTCATTACTCCTTCATGTATACCTTTCACATTCCCGGAAAATACAGAGCTAATACCGCCTCCATTTTGAAAATGGAAAAATCTCTGAAATTGATACAGAGGACATAATACATTAATATGCTGTTGACCTCAGACTAAGCTTCTGTGTGATGAGCTACTCTTTAAGTTTCTACAGGCCTGTATCCTTCAACACGTACCGTTTTCAAGGTGAGGCCTCTCTTTTCTGCTACATCTAACTCAACGCTCCATCTCAAAGGTAGGGGTATATACGCACCATGGTATGAGCACAATCTGCTGACTCTTGCTCTGTTTGTTTGTTTGTGGAGGGAGTCAGGAGGTGTTCGCTCCAGAGCCTCAGAAGGGCATTAAAAGCTGATCTGGCTCCTTCAGATGAGGTGGGGGAGCTGCACGCCTGCATCCGACTTCCTGTTGTTGACTCATGTTCGCATGCGGGAAAATAATTCTGCTGCAACCGAGGAAAAATCCTATCAGCACTTTTTACACTACGCCCGAAAGAAAGTAGTTAATTAGAAATACAAATTCTACCCAGATTGTTATTAATGGGAACTGTGGAGTAAAAGCAACACATATTTTGTGCCCACAGTAATTCTCAGGTATCTTTGATCTGCGGCCCACAGCGGATGCCGCATACCGCTGTCTGAGCTTCTGAGCCTGCCAGCGCTAGACATCTGGCTACTTTATTATCATTGGCTGATCTGCTCCCGGGAGGCCACTCTTGTGACACCAAGCACAGAGTGTCCTGGCAAGGAAAATTATCAGCACATTTTTTGAGTGGATTAGAGTTCCAAAGTGGTCCTCAAATCTCTACAGGGGGCTGGTGTACCGCGATCCATCGGGGTTCCTCATGCGGGGCTGGTTGGCTGCAGATCTAAAACAGGGGGCTTTGCGTTTGGAGATCGGCTCACACCCGTTGCATCATGGGTCTTATATAGGGCCGTGCACAGACCTTTGGTTGGGGCAAGTGCTCAAAACAATTAAAATAAATTGAATATTGAATTTCATAATTCATAACATACCAACTGCCTCTGTAGCCAAAATGTCAACATTTACAGGCCTATTTATTTTCTGCAACATCAACACACTCAGGCATTTCACTGTACTTGACAATAAAACTTGCAACCTGAAACACTCACTCATCACACATTGTAACAAGCTATTGCCAGTGACTCCTAGGCCTAGAGATGATGAGAGATTATTGACATCGAGAAAAAGAGTGGCTATCAGCTGATCTTAGCGAATGATGATGTAAATCTGCTAGCTAGTTAGCTATGTTTCGAAACAAACTTAGCTTTTACTTGATTTGAGTTTGTTCTACTGCTGACATCTGCCTCTTACTAACAAGCAGTTGAATTCCCATTCTTTGTCCCTAACAGTGAGAGAAACACATGACAGATCCAACTCAAAAGTAGCTTCCTACAGTATTGTCTCCCACCCGAAGCACCCCATAGCCACGTGCACCCTTTTGGGGCGGGAGGGCAGGAAGGGAACATTTTCCTGAGATTGAAGAGCTTATGAAATTTGCTAGTTCCATGTGCAATTCGTATTGATACATTTAAAATTAAAAATTAAAAGAGACTCAAATAAAATGTAAAAGTTATTTTTTAATCCACGAGCTGTGAGGGCATATTTTCATAGGAGGGCAAAAGGGCAGGTGCTCTGAGTGATCTGCTAGGTTTGAATAAAGAAAAAACATGTGTCACCCCTTCGAGTTCATTATTCGGAATCTTCTGAGGGTTTTTAGTATAGATGTGAATTAGCATAGAGTGAGGTGGTTTGAATGTGAGGACATTCAGATGCGCGAATCCGGACGTAATTCAATCACAAAGTCCGTTGGCAGATTTTTCAATATGCCATTTTATAACGCTGCCTAATAATAAAATTTTAGGGGATTCTCACTTCTCAATCAAATTTTGTCAAATTCTGACTGCACCACAGTCATAATATCTCTTGGCATAGTTAGCCCTATTTCACACTACAGCAGTTCAATTATCTACCAGCCCCTTGTCTCTAGAAACGTAACACTTGAATCCTCCCCACAAAACACTTGTTTAGAGGCCAAAGGAAAAAAGATTGCTGCCTAAGCACTGGCTTAGACAAAAAAAACACCAGTTTACGACAAGCTGAACCCTATTCACAGCATTGATTGAGGTATCGCATCTTTCTCTTTCCCCCTCTCGGCACTTTTCCATTTGTGAATACAAAAGCTGCAGTGACCTATAAATATTACATGGTGTGGAGATGCAGAGCAGGAATTAATGACTGGGGTGTGTGTGAGAGCCGTGTCTTGGCAGGTCCCTACGGTTCTGCTTAGGCAGGCACTCACTGTGAGGAGGGTGTGGTCTCGCTTTCCCTCCCTCCCTCTCTCTCTCCCCCCTCTCTCTCTGTCCTCTCCCCGTCTCTTCTCTCTCTGGCTGAGCTTCCTTTCCACCGTCTCTTAGCGTCCTCTTAGGGGTCAGAGGTTACCTGGCCACTGTGCCAGGCCATGATTGGCCTGCATGCCAGTGGCACTGTGGTAACACCCCCATTGAATGCCAATACTGCCATGGCAACCCCCATTTGGACATAAATCTGGATGTTCACCCAGTCACCCACCAACCTCTCTCGCCAGCTGTGATTAACTCAGCATATACAGTGCTGGGAGCTTCAAAAGCTTCACTAACTGTAGACGGCATTTGGGAGCTTCCTGTATAACTCTGCTAGGTTAATGCATGCTCTCTACTATATTTCCCTATTTCATCAGGGAAACTGACAGGGTTGAACTGACCTCATTCAGAGAGCAACTGAAAGGCTGAACATTGATTTCCAACACACCCACACATACGATACCACTCTGCTCAAACACCACCAAAGGTAACAAATCTAACGCTGAGTAAGTCGGGTTGGAAGGGGCTTGCAGGAGAAGAGATTTTCCTCTCTGCTTAGCGTGATGAATGACATGAGGAGGGGCAATTTGACACCTGTCACCCAACCAGTCAGGCACACTTATCTCCCTGGGGAGGAACGATAGGGGGACTTGCTGGGAGTTGCTGCATCGCTGCATAGCTCCCAGTGAAATAGGGGAAAGCGGTTTGAAGATGATTAGTGCTACAGACCCTGTCTTCATGGCCCTGTCCAACCTGCTGAACGCTTCCCTTTGATCAACCTGCCACGTTTTGTGTCAATAGCGCGGGCACACCGAATAAATTATAAAGTTATACACACAAAGTCAGCAGGTAAAGTGCCACGCTCGATAACCGGGTGTGCTCGGCGACGGACGCTGATGCCTCTAACGAACGTCGGGGTCGAAGACGGGCACCGTGGGCGGCGGACAAACTAGTACGGCGTTACCATGCTCAGGCCAATGAAGTTAGCCTACTCGGCAGTCACATGATCAAACAGAAAAACAGAGAAAGGGACGCTCAAGAAGAAAAAGGTTCAAGATTTCCGCAGTGAAGAAATGAGTGGTCATCCAGAGTAGTTCTTGGAGAAACCTCTTCTTCTTCTTCTTCTTCTTCTTCTTCTTCTTCTTCTTCTTTCTTCTTCTTCTTCTTCTTCTTCTTCGTGGGTTTTATGGCAGACTACATCCAAAAGTTGTATTGCCGCCACCAACTGGACGGTTTGAAACCAAATATCAAATATACAGGAAAATAAATCCATACTTAATATTGATTCTAACAATCCATCCTAATGAAAAGAGTACATTGCCAAAACAAACATAACTCCCCACTTCTTCCTTCTTTTGTTCTCCATATCTCCCTTCTCAGACTCTAGGACCTGAGAAGGTGGTACGACTTTGCTAATATTCCATGTAACTCCTTTGCTGTGAAATATTTCAGCCCCAGGAACCGCTCCACGCCGCAATCACAATGATTTCAATCTTCCTAGATCTTTTCTCCACCTTGGCGTGCCATTTACTCACCATTGCGATAAAGGCCTTTAAAATGTCAGGATCCCTCTTGGTAGTAAGACAACCCCTGCAGACTGCAGTGAAGGCCTATCCACTGACCACATGGACTCTTCTGGCGCAACATTCAAACCCTCAACCCTTTTCACAGCTTCTGCATATGAAATGCTCTGCTACAACCCTGACTTTGGCCTACCTCATTTCTCTAGTACCCTTTGGGCCATTCAGAAGACGTGGCTTCATCATTCCACCGCAATTACAACATGTCACATTTTCTTCGCTTTTATAACATGATCTTTTCCACATCTTGTACATCTCAAGCTTCTCCCTTCTGCAAACCTACTTTCTACATGACCAAAAGCTTTACAATGCTCACACTGCATTGTTCTTGGGATAAATGCTCTAACTCTGTAGTTAATATACCCTAACCGCACTTCATTAGGGAGAGACTCCATTTCAAAAAACAAAAGCAGATAAACCTCTTCACTTTTTCCTCATTCACCACTCGATTCTTCCGACGTGCTTCAATCACTCCAGGAATATTTTTAATCTCTTCCAAATCAACTTCCCACGAAACGCCAGATATAACACCTTGTTCGAAACGACACACACAACACTTCAAACTTATCAAATCGATTAAGACACAACGTAACGTTCCTTCTGTTCCGTAGAATCACAAAAAATCAAAACAAGCCGTCCCTCTCGTGATCCTCATCCTTCACTTTACCCAGCACTCTCTCCACCAGTTTGGATAACTCAAATGGTTTCTTCCAGATTGGTACTCTGATCAGCTGCTCTTATTAACAAACCGTACTCCTACTAGATATGTAGAAGTGACATTCTCATCACTGCTAAACTACTTTTCTCTGTTTTCCATTCTTTTGGACAATACTCAATTCTCCATGATTCTACCACCATTAGATTCAGATTCCACTTCATCATCCGCTTCCGTCATCTTCCGTGAAGTTGTCAAAAAAACAAACAAAAAAATCTCCATGCACCCTAACCCCCCAGATGAAACCTTTATTGGACACTGCTTCAAGTTAAATAAAAGTAAATACATCTAAAATGTTGAAAACTGATTTCCACATAACCAAGGATATTTTCTTTGAACGCCACACATTGCAGGGTGCTTGAGTGAAATTCTCTTTCTTAAAGGGCCTTTCCTTTTTACAGACAATCTTCAAAAACGGTTTAAGCTAATTGCAGTTAACACTACCCCTCCATATGGTATGGCACTGTCAAAAGAGGGCAAATCCATAGCACCATCATACAATGAACGTCCAGGTTCAAGGGCTTTTAGCTATTAGCTACTTAGCCCTGGCTGAAATTACCATTTCAAAAGAACAAAGATAATCCCCACTGAAAAGAGAGAGAGACCTACCATAAAAATATTTGGACTATCATTACAAGCGACCTGTTGTGGTGGATATCTATTGTGTTTTAAGAGTTATATAAGCACTTAAGAGGTCAATTTTAAAGCAATTTAGCTATTATTCGTGTTTACCCGGTCTTCTGTGGTCAATGATCTGATCACTGATAAGTCTGATGATGAGGACCTTTAGAAAGAGGAAAATGTATGAATCAAACAACAACATGATCGAGGTTGGTTATAATCAGGATTACAAAAGGATATATTATATTCATGTATCCAATTTCGGTTTGTGTGGTTGTTGGTTTAGTTTTCTGTAACTTTGTAGCAAGTAAGGTCTGCATGTGTAGGTGCATATTGCGTCGTGATTGCAAGGTGTCCCGATATCTTTTTCCAACTGTCCAGTTATCTGGTTTTAATGTCCATTCTAGAATGCCCTTCTAGCCAATCAGAAACAAGTATTCATTCAATAACACTATATAGCTTGATTCTCAGTTCAGACAAAATCATGTCTTCTCTGGGGTTATGTAGACAGATCACATGTTAAACAGATAAAAACACAGATCACATCAAGTAGCTGAGTAATAACAACTCTCCGAGCTCGAACAACATGTGTTTGTCTACCTAGTTCCTCTCCTCTTAGCTGCTAAGATGATTCATTTTTCATTGACTGAAGTGATGAAATGGAGGGAAACTGTCGTCTAAATGGTGTCACAGAGCGTGTTTTAGCATGGTTTATCTTGGGACATTGAGGATGAAGTGTTGAAGTTTAAACTGTGTTTAAGGTAGCTAATGATGTCACTGTAAAATCAATATTATTATCAAAACAACAGTGTCTCAGAGTGCAAGTGCTGATCTAGGATCAGGTCCTCCCTGTGTCCATATAATCTTATTCATTATGATCTAAAATACTAAACCCCTGATCCTATATCTGCAGTTCTACTCTGAGACTCTTTGGTTGTTTTACACAGGCAGCCAATTCTGATCTTTTTTTCAATAATTGGTCTCACTAAATATCTAATCTGATTGGTCAAAAAAGACCAATTAGTGGAAGAAATATCAGAATTTGGCTGCATGTGTAATGTGTGAATACAGGCCTATTCTGCAGATGTGAGAACAGAATCCATCATTTTAAGTTTGCTGATCTGTGTGGAGTTATTCTGTTTCCTCATCCAGACCCTCACCCTGATCTAATTACATTGCACTCTTTCAGGCAGATAAAACCGTTTTAATATATGGGAAGGGATGCTCACTGTGGTGGAAAACAAAAGCAGTCAAACTCTATTGGGAGTTTTCCCCCGTGTTATGCTCAATTAACTGTGTCGCACTCACACAGACAGGTGCTCGATCTTGCAGCAGATGTGTGTACCACCCTTTAAATATGGTGTTTGGCATCTGTAGCATCCGATTATGTCAAATATAATTCTAGCTGACTGAAGCAGAGGCAGCGCTGTGTGACAGAATGTCGCAGAGGGAGCTTTTAATTATTCGATCTTTACATCTCATCAGGCGGAAAATCTTTTCATTTGTGCAGAAGAATGAGGGGGGGAGGTGTCAATTAGCATCAACAAGTAGACAACCGCGTGACAAGCCCTGTATTACCCAGTGCAGCACGTGACAGTTAAACTAATGAGAGAGGTAGAGGATATGTTGAACCTGGTTGGACAGAGATTCTGCAGTCTGTCCTAATTTCTTCCGGATCTGGACGCTAATCACAAGTAAAGCATCTGACGACACCCTCCACATTCTTTACAGTCACAGCCGCTGAGGAGAAGTTAACCTCAAGAGATGCCCTCTTTATCGTCATGTATGTTGATGTATGATGTGAGGCTATGTAGATCACCTTGAAGCAACAGCTTTTATGAGGATGAGGACTCTCGTGCTCAAGCTCTGGTTGTATTGTGAGATTGTTTGTACTCTAATATGTTGTATTCGGCGCATGTGACAAATACAATTTCATTTGATTTGATTCCCTTTTCACTACCTATTTCACTACCACAACTAATATGTGAGCCCCTGTCCATCCTACATTGTTGCCTTTAAATTACGAACTGTATAGCTAATCCAACTGTGGTCTACTATACTGTGAGCTATAGCTCTCACAAAGTCTCACGTCAGAATTAGACTTTCATCCATGTTTTTCTCAAACATCAAATTTTGAAGTTGTTGCAAACATCACATTTCGAAGTGTTTAAGGTTAAGTTTAGACATTAACTCTGAATTTTTAAGGTTAGGGTTAAGTTTAGGCATTAACTCAGAAATCTTAAGTTTAGGCATTAACTCAGAACGGTTAAGGTAAGGGTTAAGGTTTGGCATAGGCTTAAAACAAAAATCTCAAAAACAACCTTCTATCACTGGATTCAAATTTGCTACATTTGGAATCAGAGGCATATGCATAAGCACATCCACCATCCCCGTCCACAACACCCTAGCAAAACCTAAATCTATTTGAAGGTAACAATGCTCATTGTTGCCCCTAGTGGCTGGTTTCCACGTAATCTCCCGACGTCCTCAGACATGGATGGACGTCGAATACTGACTTCTATCACGGTTGACCTGGCTTGTATTGACCATATTTCAAAGTGGCCAAACAGGCTTTCAATCTACCACCTACATTAACAGTGCCAAAAGGGTGGTTGGTGGTGCCGGGGAAGTTTCTCAATCTCATATTATCAAAAGAGACCATTTCAAAGGGACTGTGATTTCTTTGGGCCCGTGCATTATTTGACTGGCTGGTTGACAGGTGCATGGGGAGCTCTCAATATTGATCTGGAAGACCTAGAGGTATGTGACATCATTATGAAGCCTGACCTTATCCTCCGCTGCCCCGCAGCCCCCTTTGTGTGAATGTGTGTGTGTGTGTGTGTGTGTGTGTGTGTGTGTGTGTGTGTGTGTGTGTGTGTGTGTGTGTGTGTGTGTGTGTGTGTGTGTGTGTGTGTGTGTGTGTGTGTGTGTTGCTACTGCCCAGTCTAATGCGTGCCATGGCCTCCAGTCTGTCATGGGAAAATTGGTGGTTGTGTTATTTGTTTTGTTGACCTCACGGCTCACCTCACTTTCTCGGGCTCTAATCAGCTGCGGCCCGGGGTTCTGCCCCCTCTTAGAACAGGTTACATGTTGTAGGCTAAGCCTGGTTGCCATTCTGTAGTGGAGGTGGAGGGATATTATTACATTATATAAACAAAGGATATAGAGATTTGGAAGGAGATCTGATGTTGAGATATTTGAGAGATGGGTGTTTCCTTCAGGGTGATGAAGTATACAAATGATCATATTAGATCCCAGGAAGCCCAAGAGTGGACTAAATGTGATCTTTAGTTAACTCTTGCACATGACTCGGGTTGGATAACAGCTCAGTTACATTGGTGCATGTGACCTGGATCACAGTTTATGTATGACTCCTAATGCCTTATGTCAGTCTTGGTAGTGACTTGATAGTGTTATGAAGGCATTTTTGGTGGAACACCTCACCTAAAGTGATTGCTACAGACAAACCAGTAGTTGTGTTTAAGAACTATCCAACACACCACCATAATGCATCCCTGCACTCACTGTAAATGCTATATTTAGTCCTTGACACAAGATCAAATGGAAAAGGATCAAGGAGTTTTGTAGTGCAGTTGAGCCGTAATTCAAGCAACAGATTTTTTTCTTTCCTAAATCACAAGTTGCATTATCTCAGGGCTGGTGAGTCACTGTCTGTTTAAAAAGAGCTGGTGACACTTAAGTAATTCCTGCAGGCTTCTTCCTGGCTTTTCTTTTTGGTCTGTGCATTAAACAAGGTATTATATTAAAGAAAGGTGTTGCTGCCGTTGGAACCTGTCACGTCTCCCAGGTAACAACAGATGAATAAATAAAGAACTGATGTGGTGGTGGAGAATATACAGTTGAAGTCGGAAGTTTACATACACTTAGGTTAGAGTCATTAAAACTCGTTTTTCAACCACTCCACAAATGTATTGTTAACAAACTATAGTTTTGGCAAGTCGGTTAGGACATCTACTTTGTGCATGACACAAGTCATTTTTCCAACAATTGTTTACAGACAGATTATTTCACTTATAATTCACTGTATCACAATTCCAGTGGGTCAGAAGATTACATACACTAAGTTGACTGTGCCTTTAAATAGCTTGGAAAATTCCAGAAAATGATGTCATGGCTTTAGAAGCTTCTGATAGGCTAACTGTCATAATTTGAGTCAATTGGAGGTGTACCTGTGGATGTATTTCAAGGCCTACCTTCAAATTCAGTGTCTCTTTGCTTGACATCGTGGGAAAATCAAAAGAAATCATCCAAGACCTCCGAAAAAAATGTGTAGACCTCCACAAGTCTGGTTCATCCTTGGGAGCAATTTCCAAACGCCTGAAGGTACCACGTTCATCTGTACAAACAATAGTACGCAAGTATAAACACAATGGGACCACGCAGCCGTCATACCGCTCAGGAAGGAGATGCGTTCTGTCTCCTAGAGATGAACGTACTTTATGCGAAAAGTGCAAATCAATCCCAGAACAACAGCAAAGGACCTTGTGAAGATGCTGGAGGAAACAGGTACAAAAGTATCTATATCCACAGTAAAACGAGTCCTATATCGACATAACCTGAAAGGCCGCTCAGCAAGGAAGAAGCCACTGCTCCAAAACCGCCATAAAAAGCCAGACTACGGTTCGCAACTGCACATGGGGACAAAGATTGTACTTTTTGGAGAAATGTCCTCTGGTCTGATGAAACAAAAATAGAACTGTTTGGCCATAATGACTATTGTTATGTTTGGAGGAAAAAGGGGAAGACTTGCAAGCCGAAGATCACCATCCCAACCGTGAAGCAAAGGGGTGGCAGCATCATGCCGTGGGGGTGCTTTGCTGCAGGAGGGACTGGTGCACTTCACAAAATACATGGCATCATGAGGAAGGAAAAGTATGTGGATATATTGAAGCAACATCTCAAGACATCCGTCAGGAAGTTAAAGCTTGGTCGCAAATGGGTCTTCCAAATGGACAATGACCCCAAGCATACTTCCAAAGTTGTGGCAAAATGGCTTAAGGACAACAAAGTCAAGGTATTGGAGTGGCCATCACAAAGCCCTGACCTCAATTCTATAGAAAATGTGTGGGCAGAACTGAAAAAGCGTGTGCGAGCAAGGAGGCCTACAAACCTGACTCAGTTACACCAGCTCTGTCAGGAGGAATGGGCCAAAATTCACCCAACTTATTGTGGGAAGCTTGTGGAAGGCTACCCGAAACATTTGACCCAAGTTAAACAATTTAAAGGCAATGCTACCAAATACTAATTGAGTGTATGTAAACTTCTGACCCACTGGGAATGTGATGAAAGAAATGAAAGCTGAAATAAATCATTCTCTCTACTATTATTCTGACATTTCACATTCATAAAATAAAGTTGTGATCCTAACTGACCTAAGAGAGGGAATTTTTACTAGGATTAAATGTCAGGAATTGTGAAAAACGGAGTTTAAATGTATTTGGCTAAGGTGTATGTAAACTTCAGACTTCAACTGTAGAAACACATCTCTTTGTGTGTGTGTGTGTGTGTGTGTGTGTGTGTGTGTGTGTGTGTGTGTGTGTGTGTGTGTGTGTGTGTGTGTGTGTGTGTGTGTGTGTGTGTGTGTGTGTGTGTGTGTGTGAGTGTGTGTGTTTTAAAGCCAGATTTCTCTGTAGATGCTTTCCAAACAAGCGTTGACCTTTTGCACCTACATGTAAAGGACTCCCGAGATCAGAACAGGAGAAGAGAAGGAGGAGAAGGAGGAGGAGAAGGAGGAGAAGGAGGAGGAGGAGGAGGAGGAGGAGGAGGGAGGAGGAGGAGGAGGAGGAGGAGGGGAAGCTGTGTGTGTGAATAAAGGCATCACCACCGCCAGCAGCCAAGAGACTTCATCCTCTCTTCTCTCTTCCTCTCCTCTCCTCTCCACCCTTCTCGTCCTCCTCTCTCTCTCTCTCACGGAGTGTCTCTGTTCTGTTCTGAGCTGGCAGCAGTTCTACCTTGTTGGCGGAGGAAGCCACAAAGGAGCGGTAGTGTAATAAAACAGCAGTCTCTGGTGATCCCGGTGTAATTGGGATTGTTAACGTGAAGAGCTCCTGAGGGAGACTGAGTGAAGGAGAGGAGTGTGTCTGTCTTTGTGTAAAGTAAAACATACATGCTCTGCACCTCTCTCTGCAGCGTACCTTGATTCCGAATAAGTACAGTAGTAAGAGGTAAAAGGAAAAAAATAGCAAACAAGTCACCTGAGCTATATCAAGCCCAAGCTGCTACTATTATGCTTTCATTCCTCGTTGTATTTTTATTTTATTCTATTTAGGTGCTTTTTTATTTATATTTTGTAAAGCTCCGGTGAAGCCCGGTTTTGATTCGGAATTCCTCAGAGAACTTGTGTTTTTAAGAGAAGATAAACCTGCTAGTGTTCAGGCATATCTGTTGACGAGGAAGGAACAATCTGCCGTGATACAAATTGAGGCACAACACCTTCGACATAATCGGTGTATTGAGGGGTAATATTGTATGTTGAAGTCAGCCAGTCACATGGATGATTCGTCCTCTCACATTAATTAATTATTAATTAGTAATAATTAGCAATTAATTCATTTGTAGTCAAATCATTGACTAACTTCTGTGTTTTGTTGCTTCTGCCAAATGTAAAATAATGTAGCCTATAATGCTGACTGTTTTTATAATGCAGTGAAGTGTAATCTGAGGACCTATTGTAACAGCAAGGTAGACAGGCCTACAGTGAGATCTGCTAGTATCTTCCCTAATGACTAAATAACTAATCGTATTCTACCATGCAATCAATGCAATAAGGCAACGTTCCATTTTCCAGGCCAAATTGCAACATTTCATTTAACTTCATAATTTCACTAACTATTGTTCATGCTTTGTAGTAGTTAGGTTTGTAAGATTGGAGATATCCTCCTTCAAACATGAGCAGCCTATAGGCCTACACGCACCGTGCACGCGCGCATTAGAACTAGGCCTACATAACTTCGATTAATATTGTAGCCTATTGAACACTGTCAAAGTAGAAAACGCACTTCAAAGTCAATTGCTTGTGAGTACAGCCCAATTGATTTATTTGACTTAAGATATACTAGCTTACTTTTTTTGTGAGTTTCATTGTGGATGAAAATTTCATACGCCGATTTAGAGGTGGTGAAATATAAATGATTTCGTTAAAGTTTCATCATAAATCAGTCCGTCGCTATATGTGAGGAGACACTGATTGCCCCTTGATGTCTCAGGGGCGCGGGCGCGAGGGTTGGCTTCAGCGCGCCTGTCGTCCAACTTGAGAGGCAAACCGCCTGCGGTGTGGCTCTCGCGATGTAAAGTGCATGTGCACTATCACCAACAGCTTTGTTGCAGCGGTGGGGACATATTAAATGTCTATGTGCGTCAAAATCTTACCGAAAAAACACCGACAACTAGTGCGCTTCGCGTCATAGCAGAGCGTGCAGCGGGTTTTTTGCATGCTATATTCATGGCCTAACATCTGTCCTCAGCGTTAAATTGCTTTATTGACTTCAGCATAGGCGGTGCACTAAAATTGATCACAGCATATTATCAGAGATGGGAAACTTCGTTATTATACTTTGGTGGTTTTGCAAGGATAATTTGAGGGCTTGTTGAGGTTCTGGTTCTCCAGTTTTTCCAATATGAAGGCATTCCCTTACAGTACAAACACATTGTCTGGATATAATATGATTCTTTACAATACAATAGCATAGTTGTCTGAAAAATAAGCATAGTAGCTTTTTCTATACTATAGTTCTGTAGCTGTTTTATGCACAGATACTGATAGATAGGCTACATAAATCGGTGTTTAACGAACAGCATTTAAACATTTGAAATAATTAGACAAAAAAAATGAAAAACAGAAGTACCAACTATTTAGCCCACAAGTACCGTTCAACACAATCTCTTTTCCTACCAACTTAAATTCAATACTTATGTCCAATTATCATCACACTATCATAAACAAAATACACTCAGAGGTTCGACTTTGTAACCAGCGACCAATTACTATATCTGCAGACAGATTCCAAATTCTGTGAAAACATTTAAGGTATAGCCCTTACAGTTATATTTTCCATATGGGTATTCAATCACCATCTTATATCAATTAGCCCATCCAATGGACTTCAACAGATTAAACAAATTAGACAAGCCTTGTTAATTAGAATATGATTAAAGGTTTTAAATTATATCACTGATGAAGTAGCCTAATTAGTATAAAGATATGATAATAGCCCGCTGCGACAAGTATATAATTGTATTGGGTTTGCAATTAAATCCTAAAGACTTTTAAAAATCCACTTTCCACTGCCATTGATCAAATATTTCACACACGACGCTCGTCCATGCACCAGTGACATAAAAATTCTCAAATGACTGTTGAGTTAACCCATATAACTCGTCTATTGATTATTTCCATAGCTAATCTCCAACCTAATAAATTCATCAAGGTGAATTACGCACATAAACAAGATAACGCGCGAGCATGTCACTTATTGAAAGCCGTTTCACATAACCCTAAATTAATTTTAAATATAGTAATCCTATCTTTTCCCCGATCCCTAATTTGTTTAAAGATGTTCTTCCTGTCTTCAATTTGCCTATGCTGCCATAATGAAATGATAGTCAAGCATTTAACTTTGATTTATCTCGCCCCAACAGGGATGGCGCTTGATGGAGCTGTCCATGGTACTTTCCTCATATCCATCCCTAGAAGGACTTTCCTATGTGACCTCCTCTATTGCCTAATTCGTATCTTTAAACTGAACTCCACTTTGACATTTTTTTTTGAATGAAGCTGCACAATATGAAGAAATAAGAGGGGAAATGGCTTGGCTATATGTGGTTATTTTTCCTCTTTCCATGTGGATCCAAAATAAATTCGACGAAGAAGGATACAATGCTGGCTGTAGAGCTGTTTGAAAATAATGCCTTGTCGCAGACTGCCCATGCGCAGAGTCCCCAGCGGCGGTGTGGCTAATGAAGAATAATAAATCATGAAAGGTTTTTCAGGTACAGCCGAGAGAGTGTAAGAGGAGAGGGGGCGAGTGTGAGAGAGAGAGAGAGAGAGAACGAAAGTGCGAGCAAGAGAGAGAGAGTGTGTGAAAGAGAGGCGCAGAGAGAGAGAGAGAGAGAGAGAGAGAGAGAGAGAGACAGCCTGCCCTTCGCCTCAGAGCAGAGGCAGATCGAGTCCCCGCAGCATTGAACGTAGTCGAGGTATCGAGACTGTCACCGTTATCTCTTAATTACAGTGAATTGTGAAACGGAAACTTTGCAGAAAAAAAGGTAAACGAATGAGACAATCTTTTTACGCGCGGTTGTATTTTGGAAATCCGTACCAGGACGAGAGAAAACAACTTTTTTTCTACTATTCGTTTTTCGTTGCACAATCTTGGAGGAGCTCTCCAAAACATCCACACATCCACGGCGATCAAACTAAGACTCTTGAGGGACGAAATTTAAAGAAAGAACGAACGAATAATAATAACATTATTTTTGAGCCATCGCGCCACAGCCCATAGAGGAAGAGGTAACGGAGGGCGCAGGCGACGTTCGATTGCATGGCGCGTGCGACATCTCCTCTCCAGCAAAACTACGGCGCGCGGCCATACCTCCACACACAGGGCTAGGTAATAATAGATGCGCCAACAACTAGAGAATTGGATGATCATCTTTCCATATTGTAGCAGCTACAGTCACAGTATATAAGACAGTGCCTTTAGATTTCCGGAGAAGCAACACTGTGCTTCAACTCCTATCGAAGAGGCGGAGTCTTAACTTATTAAAAGGAACTTGCCGAGACTCGGACGCCTGCAAACATGATGATGATGTCTCTGAACAGCAAGCAGGCATTCGCCATGGCCCACGCCAGCTTGCCCGAGCCCAAGTATTCCTTGCATTCCTCCTCGTCATCCACATTGACTTCGAATGCGCCCTCTTCGTGCTCCTCTTCCCGACACAGTAGCACCATCATCAGCAGCGGCGGAGGCAACTCCGAGGCGATGCGCCGAGGATGTCTCCCAACCCCACCGGTACGTATTCTGCATAATTACCGCTTAAAGGCAAATTTTGACAGCCCACTTTTGCTTGATGTTTTTTTCATGTCTGCACAGCAAATCACCCAACACCTCCATTTTTTTTCTTCCTCTCCCCAACTTATGTATTCAGTCGGGTTTGCCTTTCATATAAATTTTTATGACCTGGGATGTTGCATGTGTCTTGTTTTGTGTGTTCTTTTTTAGGATTTCTTTCTTCTTCTCTCATCTCATTCTGGAAATGTTTTAAACCGTGGAGTGGAGTGAGAATTCCCTGCTGACAGTTATGTGTGCATTCTATTTGCAATTGCAGAGCAATATATTCGGAGGCTTGGATGAGAGTTTGTTGGCCCGCGCTGAAGCTCTGGCGGCGGTGGATATTGCCTCGCAGACCAAGAGCCACCACCACCCTCCACACCACAGTCCCTTCAAGCCGGACGCGACCTACCACACCATGAACACTCTCCCCTGCACCTCCTCGTCGTCTTCTTCCTCGGTGCCTATTTCTCACCCATCCGCCCTTTCCGGCCACGGTCACCACCACCACCACCACCATCACCACCACCACCAACCCCACCAGGCGATGGAGGGCGACCTGCTGGACCACATCACCCCAGGACTGGCTCTCGGGTCCATGGCAGGTCCAGACGGCTCCGCGACTGCGCACCCTGCCCACATGGCGGGCATGAACCACATGCACCAGGCAGCCCTCAACATGGCTCATGCCCACGGGCTACCATCCCACATGGGCTGCATGAGCGACGTGGACGCAGATCCCAGGGACTTGGAAGCCTTCGCTGAGAGGTTTAAACAGAGACGGATCAAACTCGGCGTGACCCAGGCGGATGTAGGGGGAGCCTTGGCCAACCTGAAGATTCCTGGTGTGGGCTCCCTCAGCCAGAGTACCATCTGCCGATTCGAGTCCCTCACCCTCTCCCACAACAACATGATAGCGTTGAAGCCCATTCTACAGGCATGGCTGGAAGAAGCCGAGAAATCACACCGGGAGAAACTCAACAAACCCGAGCTATATAATGGCGGAGAGAAGAAGAGGAAGCGAACGTCGATAGCAGCACCGGAAAAGAGATCCCTGGAAGCTTACTTCGCCATTCAGCCGCGTCCTTCCTCAGAGAAAATCGCTGCTATCGCAGAGAAACTGGACCTCAAAAAGAACGTGGTGCGGGTCTGGTTTTGCAACCAACGGCAGAAACAGAAACGAATGAAATATTCTGCATGCGTCTGACTCTGAACACTCGCTCTAAAAAAACAAACAATCAACCAACGTTGAGAGACTGAACACTGTTTAGAGACGATTTGTATTATATTTCTTATCACACACTTTTTCAATCATCAATGACTTGTGCTTTGAACAACCCGAATAATTAATATACATTCAAAATGACTGAAAGCTCAAACCACTACTGCGGTCACGTCTTATTCGCAACAGAAGGGATGTGGAGTCATGTACAGGAGCATTTGAACAGAGCAAGTAAGACCTCTGTTTTTACTCCACTTAGACCTACTATTCTTCACCCTTTTATGTCAATGAAGTATTATAGGCTTTAATCACACGTCTTTTTTTGGTTTATGATATTGGTTAATTTATCATAGCCTACAATAGTGAACGTACTGAAAATAACAGTTCTTTACCATGGGAAGATAGGCCTACAGTATTTTGACACAGCACTTGGTCGGTGCCTATTGGCCTAGTATTGGTGTGTTTATATTTTTGTCGTAAGGCTACATTTTCCCTCTGAGTTTATTATTATGACGATGCAGACTGGCATTAATTCCGGGTCCACGAGGGGAAATAGGGCAATACAGTAGGCGCTTGCTGGGTCTTGGAAGCTATTATTAGAGTATTGCCAAACAACCCCGTGTAAATTATTAATTTAGCGGTCACATGACCTTCATTTTGTGTCCCGTGTAATTAATTCCACCTATTTCATTTTAAAGTGTGATGAAAAGCTGAAAGATGAAGAAAAATATAAGATATAGAGCAAAGACCCAGAGTTTAGGCCCTAAACGAGCAACACTGGTTATAAAATATAGCTGGTGTAGGGGTTGTTTTTTTATGGCATAAACAGATATCTGGCTGTAGATGGGCCTATAGAAATAGTGGATCAAATGTATACATTTGATTGGGGTTTACAATTGCCAAATATGATTGTTTTAACACCAGTTGCAATAGGCCTACGTTTGTTTTTGCAAGCCAACGTGGGTCTGTTTCTTATGAACTATTTATTAGATGAGGCCATGTTTACATCATTATATATTTATTGGGATTCCCCCTCCTCTTCCTCCTCCCTCGTTTTGCTTGAGAAAATCTAATTCTGACAGCAAGTGAAACGTGTTTTCGAATAGGGAAATAAAAGCTCAATCTAGACCTATAGTCACGGATTTCATTTCGTTTCTGCTAAACGTTCGAGATGGTACAATCGAGAGATATATGCGATAGTATTCTCTTTTTAAATTATTTTTATGTATGTTTTTTTCTGGTTATTTATTTGTATAAATATGCGCATCATTATGAAGTCGTTGCTTGTTAAATTCACCTTGTTTCGTAATGTTGTCTTATTGAGAAAATAACCGTTTCATGGAAGTATACGTGTCAAATGTAAATATTTCATTGGAACCAGTCGCACATAATTATATCCGTACAGGTTTTGCTGTATTGCTGTTTTAGCTGAGGTACTTTCTTTCTGTAATGTCTGTTGCTTTTGGATTCCTGGTCGAATTATTTTTGTATTTATTTATGACATTAATGTATCTTTAAGTTATTTAATAATTGAATTGCAATATGTGTTTCATTAAAGAACAAATTTTAACATTTTATTGGACGTTTTGAATGAGTGTATTTGTGTAGGCCCAATTCTTGGAAAGAGCGAAAATACTTGCATACTGCATCTGCATATTGCAATGCATGGTCAATCTAATTGAAAGACTAAATTGAATTGAGAAATATGTTCCTTCAAGCATCAATGCAATGATCATCCTTAGAGGTAGGCCTATATCATTAAAGGATTTATTCTGCAGCTAAAGCTGTTTTTATGCTGAAAGGTGCAAAGATAGACAGACCATCAAGCATCAATAGATTCTATTTTTACATATCCAATTTCTCTACAAATTCCAGAAAAATCCCATTACTGTTCCACTGTAAAAAAGACACGTGCTTTTTTTTACTGACTGGCTGCCAGCTTGCTCTTGCAGCTCGCGGTAGCCTACCTGAGAACAAATGCTAATATTCTATTAGAGTCTAATCATGGAGTCTATAGAGAACTGGATAGGTCCCTCGAGCGCAGCCCTGCCAGATGTCAGCCCGCCAGAAAAACAGCCTCGCCTGCCAATGTGCCCGTCTCTATTTAAATACACAGTCAAAAACTGCTCCCGCGCGAGGCATGATATGGCTTTGAAGCAGGTTAGGCTACACCTTGGTTTGCGCGCGGGGTTCAGGCTAGATAAAAAATCAACATTTTGAATAGAGTGTCATTTCTAAAGCGCCGTTCATGTCAGGCCGATGGGGGCTTGGCTACATGGCTGGTTTTGACTAGATAGAGTGCTTATGTCAAAATTGACTTTTCGTATAGCAGGTTAGGAGAACTTACGCAGCAGGTTATAGGAGAATTAACAAAGCAGGTTAGGAGAATTAGGTTAAGGTTAGGAAAAGGATGAGGGTAGGATTAGCCTAAAATGCAACAAACAAACAAAACTTTTGACGTCAATTTGACATAAGCTTTATCCAATATAGACATGACCTGCATGGCTGGCTGACTGGCTGCTTGGAACGTTAGAACGTTCTATGGGGTTTTCAGCTCAGCTGCTTTCAGCACCATGGATAGCTCCCATGCTACCTGAGGAGGAGAGGAGAGGGGAGCCAGCCGACTCCGAATTTGCACTTCTGAAATCTGTCCTCCACATTTTAAAGAGAGTATTTATAGCAGCAGAATGTATTTGCATGTGATTATTTTTGATAAATCTAATTTGATTATAAATTGTAATTGAAACAGTGAGGGGGAATGCAGTGTAGGCTAGGCTATAATAATAAATATTATAATACAAATAATGCTGCAAATGAAACATTTCTTATTAGTGCATTCCATCAATTAATTAGGAAAGAGATTCAGTAGCCTATTGATATGTAAAGTTCCACCTTTTGCTTGCTGTGCAACCGGAAGTGCATTATCCGGCAAAAACATTTGGCTACACACCAAAATCAGCAGAGTTGGTGTATAGGCTAGTTTGGGAAAATATGATTGGTACACCTCCTTATTAGGCTACTTTGTGTCTATAACTTTGGCATCTCAACATTTCTAAAACCAATTTAACCCCTTGGCTTGCCAGCCTACCTCCCTGAAATTACCACATGATGACGTCAGAGTTATAACTAGGCCTATGGCTGTGTTTCGGTCATCTTTGGCCCGCATGGCCATGGCAGAATATATTTATTTATTTATAAAAAGAGATTTACAAGAACACTCGCTTTATTTCTACCAAATAAAAGAACCTTGACCGGCTATATCAATTAGTGACACAATTCTGTACCATCAGCTATGACAATAAATAAACAATTATTTTATTGTATTCCATAATAGAACCATTTGCTCCAAAATAAACATACAATTTTTTCACTTGTCTCTTTAATGTATAAAAGGCTTAAACACAAAATCAAAGCGGCGTAAAACACCACGATTTCAGCATTTGATAAATAATATCAAAACAAGCCGTTATTAACGAGACAGTCTTGATGTTTCATCAATTAAAAGATGCTCCTGGTGAGCGGTTCTAATTTTCCCTAAATGAGCCATTCACTTAATACGCTAATAAGAGCGAATTATTAAATTACACATCGAATTATGAAAAGCAGATAATTATGAGGCGCGAGCGAGAAGTATAGGCCTAAGTAGTCATTAGCTATCGCTGTTAATTACTCAGCGTTGGTCAGGGAGGGCTGCCGAGAGAGAGTCTCATCGGGAATTGAAATTAACTGAATGCAGTGAGTCTCGCTGCTTGACACCAGCCCAGCGTGTGTTCAGTGCACTGACTGGAAATATGGCAGCTCCCTCCACAGCTAGACAGACTATTCCCCTATTTAACTTTCCGATATATAGGTGCGAAAAAATCGATTGGGATTCTTTGCAAGCGAATCAATTCCAGGCTGCACTATCCGCGCTGACATCACAAACAGAGAAAATAAACGCGCGCGCGCGCGCACACACACACACACACACACACACTCGAATAGTTTCCCTTAAAATATCTTAACCAAGCCAAACAGTTTACATAGAAGCAACACAGCCTCTCACATAGGCCTGCCTGTAGCCTATGTAGCTTATCTTCCATGCATTGAGACATGGCACCAGTACACTGTGGTCGCTACATTAAAAAATAAAATGGCAGCAGTGTTTCTCTTTGTTATAATTAGGCCTTCTGTTTCTCCTTTCCCATGAACATTTCCCCCCTTTCACAGGGATGCTGATGAAATTTTAATGAAGCCGGGGACTGTCTGAGCTCCGCCTGGGGAGCTGCGAATAGAATATTTTAACTGTACATTTACACGAAGTGTCTGCCTTCAAAGATACGACTGAGATCTGGAATTAGAGGAAACACAAGGGCAGAAATCGAATGCGAGACACTGTAACCCTTTATTTAGCATTGGTGGCGCTCAACTTGACTGCATTTCGCCAACAAATCGCACATTGTCCCTGTATTGTCATCGCGCCATGGCTCTTTGAATAACACGCGCATTTAATATAGTCCCCAATCTTCGTGTGATTCTGGATTTGTCGTGTGATTCTGGATTTGTAGTTGTTGATGCAATATTAACTAATTCTCACTGGTGATTAGTTTGTGAAGTGTTTTACAGAGACTAATCAATGGAGTTTCATTAAGAGGGAGAAAATACATGGGTGGCCATTTTTCCTTTCACACGTGTAAACGGGTGAGTATAGACTATACTGTCAGCTGACAGGATGCGTGTGTTGTTTTGAAAGTGTAGGGCAAGTTATTTGGTGCGATTGAAAAATAAACGTGCACTTACATATGCCTGACCCCCCCTCCCTCTCTCTCTCTCTCTCTCTCTCTCTCTCTCTCTCTCTCTCTCTCTCTCTCTCTCTCTCTCTCACACACACACACACACACACACACACACACACACATATACACACACACACACACACACCTTGATCTCCCAGGCACCTCTCTCACTCCTCGCCACACTGTCAGGAAAAATAAAGCATGCATGCACTACTATCTCACTATCCCGCTCTTCTGCCTATGTATCGGGCAATCTATTCAGAGCATGCCATCCCAATAACTAAAATAGGTACTCTCCGACGAGAATACGTTGAATTCTGCAGATATCATTAAAATCATATAGGCAACAAAATGATTGGCGTGCCATGACTTCTAAGTATTTAAGTTGTATTATGTTCAAATATTTCACTCTCGCTTTTAACAGGCTACATTTGAACACGCAGGCCTCCCAAGAGGTCTTAATTCTTTTTTATTAAATGCCATACCACAGCTATTTAATGCCCTACTCATTTATCCATGGCAGGTGACGAAGGACCGTTCATAATGTTTTGGACAGGGACAACTCAATTATGGCTTGTATCCGTCATGAAACATGAGACATGAATAAGGCCATCGCCATCATTATAACATTGGTTACTTTGAATGCATTATCTATATTTAAAATGTGTAGTCATTGGCGCAATGTTAAATGTATGCATTATCTAAATGAAGTATTTTCCACGTATTACGTAAAAGAAAAACAGAATGGAGAGGTATGGATAGAATGGGCAAATCTGCAGCGGGGTACATATATATGAAATTACAATAATTTGAATAATTCGTTATATTATATGTTCTTATGTGGTTTTCGTTCACATATTTAGATTTGAATGATTTAAATATCAGTAAGTGAATATCAGCGATGGGGCATTGGGAAGAGCAAAACATGTTGCCTTGTCCAAGAGTTCCAGTCTTATTAAATGTTGATCTCTGTAAATTGCTAATCAAATATAGCCAAGTTATCGTTACTCACTGTGTATTTATTCCTCGTGTTATTTTTTATTTATTTTTCTATTATTTCTCTATTTTCTTTCTCTCTGCATTGTTGGGAAGTGCCCGTAAGTCTACACCTGTTGTTTACGAAGCATGTGACAAATAAAATTCGATTTGATTTGAAGTATGCCAATTAAGTTGTAAACTGCTTATTCAATTCAAATGGTCAAACCGTCTGAAAAGTGGATGTTGCACACACATGCGCAGCACCATTTCGTCATTAAATATTTATCCGATTGATTTTATTTCAATAAATGGTGCTATCTTTGCTTGATTTCTGTAAGGGTTGTTACAGTACATGTTTTAAGTTAAACATCTACAGCACGGCTAAAAACACCAGCGTTATTATACAATTAACACGTTACAAATGAGATTTCGGTAATAATTTCCCAATAATCTCTAAAGTCTATATGGTGGTAGAGACATATGGACTTTAACGAGTTGAACAGTGTTGAGTGCAATCTGTAATTAAGGCTCGCGTTTACTCTTAATGAACTCTTAATGGGCGTAATGCTTTATTATCAATATAACTTAAATGCCTTCGATTGCAACCCTTTAAACGATGTGCAGTGGCCGTTATCAAAACGCATAGGCCCATGGGCCTACCAGTAGGCTATATGCAAGACTACGTAATGCAAAGAAGTATACCTTAGTCCCAAGGTTCGAAACATGATCCAAATATTGTCCGAGACAAAAACATTATGAGCCACAATTTACATCACATTTCAGATGAGGCCTATGTCACATGTTTTAGGTATGAATACGTTCCATTGAGGGCATGCATGATGACCTCATCAGGTATTTTCCAATATATGTTTTCTAATGCCCCTATTTCCAAACTCATCGTGTTCACTCCCCAACAGATTATGCCCCATTGTTCAAACTGATGGCGTCAAAATGGGCCCAAAGCCATTAAATATTAAACAACCTAGAATGAGAATGCACGTTTACGAACAGTTAAGTGTCTTTCGTGCATCTCCCTCCTTCCCCTTCTCTCTCACAACCATCTCCCTTTCTATCTACATTGCAAAAGCCATTTAACGCATAGAGAGAGATTCGCTCATTTTCAGATGCTGTTGCGCCGTTCGGAATGAGTAAGTTGTTGTAAAGATTGGGCATCGGGTCTAATGAGAAGGTGGTATAGCTGTCTGCTGGATGCGTGTTCATTGAGCTCTGACAGCCGCGTGCTCTGTTGCAGATCTATTAATCATATCCACAAGGAGTGCCAGCCAGCCCAAGCTCTCTCTCTCCCCCCATCTCTCCCTCCCTCTCTCTCTTTCTCTTTCCCCAACTCTCTCTCTTCCCAACTCCCTCCCGTCCTCTCTCTCTCCCTCTCCCCAGCTTTCAGTTTATACAGAACAGAATCATTTACATAAAGTCCTTAAGGCAAATAACTGTTGGGGGCTCTAATTTATATCTGATCGAAAATTAGCCGTCATTATGCGCGCCATTAGCCATGTCTTTAATGTGCTTCTAACCACCATTTGTCAAGTAGCTTGTTAATATCCTTCAAGTCTTTAAAGTTGAGAGATCGAGCTCATTAAAGACTGTGGCACTACTGTGCTATTGATGCTGTTTTATACAAATCTGCACAGAGAGCTGGGACTACAATTTTAAAGGTATTCTTTACTGGTGTTGTCACACATGTATTTGCTAAAAATGCAGATGGTCTACGTTATGTTTTACGCATGAATGGGAAATGGAGAGGTATGGGCCTATACGCCTGTGTCCTATTGATTTTCTATTTTCAAATGTCTAGCCAACAGCTAGCCTATCACATTCTAGATGAATAAATATAGGCCTATGCCATCAGCTCACATGATGATAATAGTCAGTCAAATGCAATTTGGCAGCGAATAAAACCAAATTATTCAGCAGGATAACTTCTTTCTATTCATAAAAATTGTGTGGTCTCTGTTGGTCAAATCAATTGATAAGGAAATGACACATGGAGTGAGACAAATACTGCTACTGTGATATGACATTAGTAAGAAAGAGGTCCGTGTTTTCTACTGGTCACGCTCCGTAGCACTCAGAATCATAATTAGGGACGCACGTCTTTCTCCATCGCCCGTGGGCGCCACTCCGCGAGTAATGGCGTTTTATTATTGGTTAAAAACTCCTGGTGTTCTCTCTCTCCCCCTCCCTCCCTCCCTCCCTGCCCCCCTCCCTGAACGGATTCCTCCAGGCTAAAGCAATAAAGAGAGTAATTAGAATGCTAAAGGATGTGTCCCAAATGGCACCCTATTCCCTACACAGTGC
The DNA here is from genome assembly GCF_020615455.1 of Coregonus clupeaformis. Taxonomy (NCBI): domain Eukaryota; kingdom Metazoa; phylum Chordata; class Actinopteri; order Salmoniformes; family Salmonidae; genus Coregonus; species Coregonus clupeaformis. The sequence continues at coordinate 271,657 of NW_025533922.1, read as the reverse complement.
ACTACTTTTGACTAGTGCTGCTCACAGGGCCCTGGTTAAAAGTACTGCATTATATAGGGAATAGGATGCCATTCGGGACGCAGTACAGATGTAAATAAAGGGAATGGGACAGTGGTGAAGGATGAGGCGTCTAGGTCAGGCTCTCATCAAAAACCCAGTTGGTAGCAAATGACACCGAGCGGTGCGCCGTGCCAGATGCCCGGGGCAACTGCTGCCAAACCACAGGCTCCACGGACTAAATTAGGCGGGCTCAATGGCGATGCATTTCAAACAACCACCACCAATGAGGATAAACACACATACGTGCAGTATACCTGGGTTAAACCTAACACAATGTATTATGCATGTGCATGTTATATAGACTGTATTGGATAGCATGTGCTGTCATTAGGCCTATAAGCTATGTGGCCGAAATCACATACAAAATACTCAATTTTAATTGATACCCACGTCAATGGTCCAAGATCCATTTGAGGTGTATTGAGGGTCATGTTTGAGTCTCTTGGCAAGTGATATTTCACTTCACCTCATCCCCACAGCCAATTAATTGTTTGATACAAAACAAGATGCATTTTAATAGCTGTTGATTGAATAGCAGGCTAAGCAAGAGTGATTTGATATTATAATAACAGATCAGATTGGCTTAGCACAAGCAACAAATGACAGGTAATATGGTCAGATGTAAACATAAAACACTTGAGATTACAGGCATGGAGAGGAGAGGAGGAGGTCTGGCTAATTACAATATTTGCATGATTAAAAATACATTAACTACAGGAATGTCATCATATTTAATGAGCACATGAACCATTACATAATTGTTAGTGAACTTTTTTTGTGCTGAAATGAATCATTCAATAGGCTATATTATATTGAAGGGATACTATAAAGGTTTAGGAGACTCAAATATGTCTCCCTGTAATAAAAAAGATATGCCAGGCTGTAAATACATTTTCAAACATAAAGAGCTAATTTGATCGATGACTACAAAGATGTTGCTTTTGACAGGGATGGGGTCAAATTCATTTTGACAGTCAATTCATGAATTCAAAAATCCTTGCATTAAATTATTTCCCCCAGAATTGACTGAATTTAAGTGGAATGATTTAGCCTACATTAGGCCATTGAAACGCCAAAATGAGGAGGAATAAAATCCCATTTCAGTGACATTATGAAGCAATATACAAACCAGACAGTTATGCAGCCTATACCATTCAAGAAATCCACACAATACAAGGGTTAAGGGTGCATACTTAACCCACACTACCTTAAGCCTTTCATGTGATTGTAGCCTGCCCAGAAAGGCAGCAGCATGACCTATGGGACTACAACTGATCAAGGCAGAGTATATTTCAAACAGAAGGAAAAGCACCATGTAACGTGAACTGAACTCGATGGAGGCTACTGCATTGTGCAGCTAGGATGCCATTATAAGGTGAAGACTACAACGCACGCACGCACGCACGCACACACACACACACGAGCACGTACGCACGCGCACGCGCACGCACGCGCGCACGCACACACACACACACACACACACACACACACACACACACACACACACACACACACACACACACACACACACACACACACACACACACACACACACACACACACACACACACACACAGGTAACAAGTACAGTAGGCCATTAAAGTGCTTTACTGGATTCTCTCTGATCTCTGGATGTTAATGAGACACTCACTGGAGGTTTGCCTGGCTTCCTGCATACTGTGCTTCTATCTCCCTCCTTTATCTGTTCTCCTCGATCTTTGGGAAAGCCAAATCACAGCACTGGAACTGCTGACTACATTACAGAGCACAGTGAAAAAGCCAGTGTTCACTATGCAGCTATGTAGCCAGAGTTCATTGTCTTACGTCAGATAGCGCGACGATTCAGCCTGAACTGTCAGTTGAGGGACGAGAGTCGCGTAGGAGTGATGCCACCTGTCATGAGACATTTACCTGACTTAGGAAAGTAATCGCCTGTATTACCTGCAAATGAAATAAATATCTGTATCATTAATTATTATTTATGTATTCATTATTCATACTTTTATCAGTGTTGTTATTGTTGTAATTGTCATTATTATTATACAAAAGAAAAATGCAATAGTCATGATAAAGCCAATGGATTTGTTGAAGTTGGCATTACAAGTAAGCAATAGTTGATGCTGTGCAAGAGTTTGACTGGAATAGCTACACTAACCCCCCCCTTAATCTCAGAACACTCAGTTCGTCGGGGCATGGACTCTTCAAGGTGTTGAAAGCGTTCCACAGGGATGCTGGCCCATGTTGACTCCAATTCTTCCGACAGTTGTGTCAAGTTGGCTGGATGTCCTTTGACTGGTGGACCATTCTTGATACACACGGGAAACTGTTGAGCGTGAAAAACCCAGCAGCGTTGCAGTTTTTGACACAAACCAGTATGCCTGGCACCTACTACCATACCCTGTTCAAAGACAATTTAATCTTATGTCTTGTCCATTCACCCTCTGAATGGCACACATACCCAATCCATGTCTCAATTGTCTCAAGGCTTAAAAATCCTTCTTTAACCTGTCTCCTGCCCTTCATCTACACTGATTGAAGTGGATTTAACAAGTGACATCAACAAGGGATCATAGCTTTCACCTGGATTCACCTGGTCAGTCATAGAAAGAGCAGGTGTTCATAATGTTTTGTACACTCGGTGTATACAGGTGACCTGACCCTAGATCATTGGTCCCAGAGCCATGGCTCTGATTGGTCCGAATAGCTGTCAATCATGCAGGCTAAGACTGTCATAGAGATCCCCTAAAAAACTTAAAAAAACAAAGCAACATTAAAAAAACAACCATGAACAAATCACATGAGAAAAAAAGTCACTTGACATTTTTACATTAGACATTTTTACGTTAGTGGTTTCCGGACACGTGTGAAGTTTCACATGTACATTTTTCATGTGTTTTTCCCTTATGTGAAAAAATAATCATATGATGCAAGACACATCATCATGATGATGTGGCAAGTGACAATTTGCTTTTTGAAAGACCAATACCTTGAAAACTTGACATGCAAAACATTTTGGCACTGTATCAACAGTGGACTAATGAAAAAAGACCAAAATATAGTTTATGAGTTGATTTTACCTTTCACAAAGTGTCTCCCGCCACAGTTTTGGTAAAAAGCTGAGGAATGTGGCTGGAGAAATGCAACCACTCTCAAATCCATACACTACATTATGGATGTAAGGACTGACCATCCATGATATCCAACTTAGAGTTTTAACCATGTTTTTAGGCTATTCAGTGTTTGTTTACATTTACTTTGTTTGCTAATATTGGAGTAAATGTAGAGTTTTTCTACATGTGAAACTGCAAATTTGATTTACAAGTTCATATTCACATGTAAAAATCTAATTTGCAGTTTCAAATGTGAAAACTACAGAAGGATGGCAATGGAATCCCCCTGCCAGATCAGAGGGTCACATGACACATGACACAGGAGCATTGATTTGCTACGGAATACTATGATTGATGCTTGACATTTTTTAAATCATAACTCTCCAAGATGGTTCTTTATAATGTATTAGAAAACAGACAACATAAATGAATGCAGTCAGATATGAAATGAAGCTTCTACTTTTACCCTTCATCAGCATTTCCAACCTCGCTACAATCAGTGCTCCTATTGGTAGCAGCAAGCAATGCGCTTAAGTGCCAGAGTCCAGAGTGTTCAAAAACAGACATTTCCAATATTACATCAGTGTCCTACATTCCACTTTACCCTACGTGTATGTAAATAATATCTTTTTTTTTTATTGCATACAGGTGACAAAACCTTAAGCGATCCCGCCGTGCAAATACTCAATACGCCAAAAGTATCATCTCAGCAAAAAACGTGTTGATGCAGTATTTCCACCTCCTTATTGGATTACACTTCACTACTGAAACCTTCTGCTTCTGAGGTGTCTTTGGAAAAGGTTGATTACTATTGGATATATTCTTCCAGTCGACCGCCGAGGGCTATTATTGCTCTGAATGCAGACTACAGTCACAGAGCCTGTTGGAACGATAGTGAATGGGCCGAGGTTTCATCTAAACCATGGGAACATAAAGAAATGTTAACGATGGCAAACGACCTTTGTGTTGGATGGCTTTCGTCACAGCTACAGACACAGTCAGGCTGGCAGCTGCTGTCCCTTGTCTCGTGTCCTCATCTTCAGTAGAAGTACTGAGAGGGGAGGCGGTAGTGAACACATCTGTATTTCTCATGAAGAACCGACTGTTCATCCTCAGCACAGCAGCAAGGAGACTGTTGAGTCTCTAGAGGGTCAGAAGAACCTGTACAACAGACCAGGTTATCACTCTGTCGGCCCTATGCACAGCATATAACCCTACCCACCGATATATCCCATGTCATTTTGAAACATCATAATGACACATTTCCATAAATGTTGAATCTACATACAACATGTACTATTATATAATGATAGTATGCGCTATACTGCCCCATAAAGGCAAAACGTAGTAACTACAATTTTCTTTACTGCAAAATCTGACTTTCAAAGTATTTTTCTGTCTAGACAGACAGCAATTTCTGATGCTCCATGATACACTCTGATCAACTGGCTTGTTCTTGTGTCAGGAAACTAAATACCACATTAATCAGATAATGTACTTGGCCATTACAACGAGATCAAAGATTTTTGACCAAATTCGTAGTTACTGCGTTTTAGCCTTGTAAAGGTGCATTACAGAGCACTGAGATATCTCTGTAATGGAAAAACGCTATACTGTCCACCTAAAATGTATTGTTATCATAATATTCTGTCTGTGTGTCTCACACTGAGATGTTGGATGTGTCTTACAGAGAAACAGCATAGACAGACTGCTTCTGACCTCTATGTGTTAGCATACATCAAATGTATTACCACCATAATGCTCTGTCTGTCCGTCTATGCGTAGATTTTGGTGATGTGTCTTACAGACACACAGTTCTCCTGACCTCTATATGGTAGCAGTGAAGGACCCAAATGCTATGCAGCTGTAACACTGTAATCAGTGTCCCATCTGTTTCCATGTCCCACTTGGTGTGGATGCATTTTTGCTATTTCTTTTACCCGCTTGCCAAGTCACTGCCTCAGGACATCTAGCCCAGAGAAAAAGCTTCAATTTACCAAGTGGAAAGAAGCAAAGTTCTAGTTCTTGTGTGTGTGTGTGTGTGTGTGTGTGTGTGTGCCACTTGGCTGTGAAACTTGGTAATGGCAGAGTTGAGTTCGCTTAGAAAGATGGGTCACGATAAGAATTACGGCTTTGTTATGCTAAATTATGACACCAAATTGTACAATGTAATGCAAAGGTTATACTGATAATGATATGCCTGTTCAGGGAAAAGAAAAAAACACTGCACATAAATCCTGGAAAAGCATCAATACAATACATATCATATGCCAGATGTTAATGCCAAAGCTATACCGAAAATACCCCCAAACTATGACAAATACAAGCTGTGTTGACTTGGCCTTTCATTCCCATCCTGTCCAGTACTGGGTCAACACTTGGCTGCATTTAGACCGTTAGCCCAATTCTGATCTTTTTCCCCCACTAATTGATCTATTGACCAATCAGATCTGCTCTGAAAAATATCTGATGTGATTGGTCAAAAGACCAATTAGTGGCAAAAATATCTGAATTGAGCTGCCTGTGTGAACGCAGCAATAAAGAGATCACTGGTGAGTTGGGGAGCTCCCTCCAAGTGTAAGGAGATGGGACCTCTAGGGGCTGGGACAACCGTGTAACTAGCTGGTCCACAGAGGGGTGGCATATTACCACAGCCTTAGCATCACTACTATATTAGCATCACTCACTATACAGTACTAGCGTCAATGCAAAAGCAATACAGTCTTAGCGTGTTACATTAGCGTAGTATCATTATACAGTGAGGGGAAAAGTATTGATCCCCTGCTGATTTTGTACGTTTGCCCAACGGACAAAGAAATGATCAGTCTATAATTTTAATTGTAGGTTTATTTGAACAGTGAGAGACAGAATAACAACTAAAAATCCAGAAAAACGCATGTAAAAAATTTATAAATTGATTTGCATTTTAATGAAGGAAATAAGTATTTGAACCCCTCTCAATCAGGAAAAGATTTCTGGCTCCCGGTGTCTTTTTTATACAGAACGAGGGCTGAGATTAGGAGCACACTCTTAAAGGAGTGCTCCTAATCTCACTTGCTACCTGTATAAAGACACCTGTCCACAGAAAGCAATCAATCAATCAGATTCCGAAACTCTCCACCATGGCCAAGAACCAAAGAGCTCTCCAAGGATGTACAGGGACAAGATTGTAGACCTACACAACCTGGAATGGGCTACAAGACCATCGCCAAGCAGCTTGGTGAGAAGGTGACAACAGTTGTGCGATTATTCGCAAATGGAAGAAACACAAAATAACTGTCAATCTCACTCGGCCTGGGGCTCCATGCAAGATCTCACCGTGGAGTTGCAATGATCATGAGAACGTGAGTAATCAGCCCAGAACTTCCGGGAGGATCTTGTCCAATGATCTCAAGGCAGCTGGGACCATAGTCACCAAGAAAACAATGGTGGTAACACACTACGCCGTAAAGGACTGAAATCCTGCAGCACCCATAAGGTCCCCTGCTCAAGAAAGCACATATACAGGGCTGTCTGAAGTTTGCCAATGAACATCTGAATGATTCAGAGGAGAACTGGGTGAAAGAGTTATGGTGCAGATGAGACCAAAATCAAGCTCTTTGGCATCAACTCAACTCGCCCCGTGTTTGGAGGGGAGGAGGAATGCTGCCTATGACCCCTAAGAACACCATCCCCACCGTCAAACATGGAGGTGGGAAGCATTATGCTTTGGGGGTGTTTTTTCTGCTAAGGGGACAGGGACAACTTCACCGCATCAAAGGGACGATGGACGGGGCCATGTACCGTCCAAATCTTTGGGTGAGAACCTCCTTCCCTCAGCCAGGGCATTGAAAATGGGTCGTGGATGGGTATTCCAGCATGACAAAACACCGGCCAGCTAACATAGGAGTGGCTCAAGAAGAAGCACATTAAGGTCCTGGAGTGGCCTAGGCCAGTCTCCAGACCTTAATCCCATAGAAAATCTGTGGGGAGCTGAAGGTTTGAGTTGCCAAACGTCAGGCTCAAAACCTTAATGACTTGGAGAAGATCTGCAAAGAGGAGTGGGACAAAATCCCTCTTGAGATGTGTGCAAACCTGGTGGCCAACTACAAGAAACGTCTGACCTCGGTGATTGCCAACAAGGGTTTTCGTAAGCACCAAATACTAAGTAATGTTTTGCAGAGGGGTCAAATACTTATTTCCCCCTCATTAAAATGCAAATCAATTTATAACATTTTTGACATCGTTTTCTGGATTTCCTTTAGTTGTTATTCTTTCTCTCACTGTTCAAATAAACTTACCATTCAAATTATAGACTGATCATGTCTTTTGTCGTGGGCAAACGTAGCAAAATCAGCAGGGGGATCAAATACTTTTTTCCCTCACTGTCGACGTGTACATGACACCAATAGCAGTAAACCCTCTCAACGCAACAAATTCCCTAAAGAGTTTGAACGTTGTTGTGTAGATTCAGACATTTTTAATTAACAACCGCATCTCCAAGGTCAAAGGTCACTATATTATGCCCTGTCTCCCTGTTGTAATAATTGTCTTCCTCTCTCTTAACTAGAGTAAACACATCCAATCAGTTCTTGTGGGGGAATGAAGGACGGAGCTGGGTAAACTTTGTATTCTGCATGCATAATCAATGTTGTAATATGCCCGGCACTCCGCACTGGAGCCCTGTGTATTCTGTTATTTGAGCAGGGGTCAGAGCTGCTTGTATTCCTGTGGGTGGGATTGGGGGATTGTAGGAGATTTGAACGGGGCATTATCCTTACACAAGGGCCCTCCCAGCCCAGACTTTCTCCTATCTGTTGTCCCCCCCCCCCTCATTTACTTTATCAGTACGCCCGTGTAATATACATAATTCAAACAACCAGAGAATGTCTTTGGGCTCCGAACCACCTGCTGGCTTTTATTAGCTAATTAATGATGATTTATCGGAGTTACTCATTTGAGTGGGAGCCGCCGCTACACCTTCAGGACGACTGCAGAAAGCTGTATGAATCCTGATGGTAATTATGCTTATTTGATGGGCAGTCTGCTAAAACAAAAAGTTCTGTCTTTTGTGCCCCACAGCGATGGAATTTCTGCTCTTGCCGAGGACGACCTTGTGTGGTTTACTCTGTCTCATTAGCACCTCCCACGTGGATTAATTTTCATACCTAAATTTGAGTAAAATAAATAAATCTCACATGCGAAATGCATGTCATTTTTTGCCTGTTGGATGTAAATGTGTCCTTGGGACAAGGGGGTTTTAATATCGTCATATTACAAGCACACTATATCAATCAGTGATTGGATTCCAAATCGGCCGCGGTCAGCAATCCAAGACACTCACATGGTTTCCTATCAGGGTTTCGGCATTACACCGCAATCAGATCTTGTGTTTTATGAGCGACTGATCTCTTGTCATCATGGTTTACAGTGCCTTTAGGGTTTGTTCTGACAGATATATGATATATACACTTGTCACATCTAAATACTGCTTTATAATGATAAGCACGAGAGGCGAATCACTTTACCACATCTGGATACTAAAACAGTGTGTTTAAATCGTAATAGTGGGATCCACCTTTAAAGAAGTTGAAGTCAATGATTATGTAATAATTCCTCACTGCCTCAGACACGTATAGATTAATAATCACAAAGACCCAATTTGCATGGTACATTGAGAAATACTGTATATGTGTATTTGGGTGGAATACAAATCATCCGTATTAACAAACTGACAATGAGATAACCATTGTGGCTATTACTATGTCATGTATTTCAGTGAAAAAAAAAACCATACTATCTGTACTAACGTGATAATAACGGCCAACCCAGACACTTCATCTAGACGTCTTTCTGTTCCCCTCACAAAGCAGCAATGCTCCGAGACACATTGGTGAAGCAAAGAACTTGTACCACTGTGCATATTCTATTCAAACAAGATAGTAACATCCCTGGGCTACCTCGACAAGTCCCTTTGTTGTCTCTGAAAAGGCTGACATATCATCTGTAGAGATATGTTCCTATAAGATCTACCCCCACAAGTTTACGAGCTACGTTCCTTCTATTGCAGCCAGGAGAGCCAGGTCTTGACAATGGGAGTGGATTAAACCTGAAGGGCTTGCACCCTGACCATGTCCCATGGCATCATATTCACAGCATATTGAACCACTAAGGGCCAAATCCTGACTTAAGATCTGTGCACTTAACTAGGATTTTCACGTAAATCATGCATTGATATCAGATGGAGATCTGTGCCAAAAAATCAATTCAAGCATTGTCTGATCTCAAGTTCAGCCCTAAATCTGAAAGGTTGTTGTTTTGTTGGGATGCATGGAAGGATTTACCCATTTAAAGGCCACCATTGCTTTGAAGTTATTCAAACCAAGTGTTACACTGACTACACAATTGATATGACTGAATGTAATTACTGTATTGACAATAGCAAAACATCTCAGTCAATACATGACAATGAGTCAAATTGGCTTAATCTAGCACAGGTCCATTGAGTTAGCGTTTCAAGGTATTAAAGAAAAGTACCATTTATGTTTCTGAGAGAACCATTTAAACATGATCTGTGTACGGTATAATTAATCTGCTGATCCATCCAAAAACATTTTGACGAGTGCCTGTCAAATCTACAAAGAGCCAGGATGTAAACGATCAAAGATGGCCTCTTGATGTTTTCCCACCCTCTGCACTGCATATCTTGGCCCGGAAATTGATGCTTTTTTCCCTCCTTCACCTAGCCACAGGTTGGAGTCCCTAAAGGCCTTGTGGGAACTCAGGAAATACTATGTCAGGTTACCTGGCACATTTCAAATTAGAATGTAGTCAAAAATAAAAACCTGGGTTAAAGCGCTGTGACTGGTGATATGGAGATAAGCGCCACCTTCCCCCTTGATCTTTTCATCACAGATTCAAATAAATTCAAAACAGCAAAGAAACAGCAGCCATATCCGCAGTATTGTGTGAAGATGCCTCCAGCGATGCGTTCCTTTAACAGAGGCTTTCTTTCCTCACAAGGTGCCTCAGCTCTCTAGTCTATAGCCTGAGCTCTGTTTACTCTGGAGAGGAATTGAACCCGCTTTAATGTTGAAGGCTTAAAAACATCCTGTCTGACTACGACTGTGTTCTCGAAGTCTACGATGTACATAAGAGCAACCATAACTCATTTTCTAGCTGTCATGCTGAAAGAGTTTGGATTATGTTACACAGGTGGCAGGTTACATCAAAACACATCACATCAGTCAGCTTTAATTTGTATTTTTGATAAAAAAAAACAAACATGTTTTATGAGGATATTACTTGACTGGAATGGCTCTTTACTGATATTGAAATGCCAGTGCAGATCCCCCACATCAAAGGTATCTTATCTATGTCCATATTATTCCCACAGAGGACCCTGAGAGGTCACTGTGTGTGTGTGTGTGTGTGTGTGTGTGTGTGTGTGTGTGTGTGTGTATGTGTATATCACAATGGAGGTCTGGCGGGAAGTGGCGCCTGGCGAGAGTCCCTCTAGGGAGAAAACGCGGAGTAAACATCACAGTAAAGTTCTGGAGGCTAACCTCAACAATTGTACCAAATGGAAAAAAAGTGCAACCCCACTCAACCTCAACCATGTACGTGCACATACACCAAACATGCGTACACAGACACACACATGCACGGTGTACTCAGCACAGACAAGAAACAGAAACAGACACAGAAACAGATGCAGATCACTCACACACACACATACACACACCTACACACACACACGAATGAGTTTGATGGAAGATGCAAATAAAATGTAGCCAGGAGTTGTTCCCAGAGAAAGGCAGTTATCATTCCATTCCTCCATCCCCACTTTGAATGCTCCAGGGATCCTGGAAGGGAATAGGAGCAATAAGTTCACTTGGCTGAATTGAATGCTGTAATTCTTTATCAGGAGAGCCGAGCCTGAGCATTACCTTGGACCGGCTTTTTATTCAGAATGGTTTCAAGCCCTGGCTAGTTTTTCTCTCTTTTTAATGATGATCTTAATTTGTTAGCCCGCTGTAAATTATTAAAATCTCTATTATATTCCAGTAGTTATTACATGTCATAACTGTGTGTGTCTATGGGGTGAGATTTAATAAGCATCTGCTGGACCTTAGGAAGGGAGCTGGCATAAAAAAGGCTATTAAATATTAATAATTAGCTAAATATTTGCCTTGGCACCTATACAGGGCTAGCAGCACTAATTACCAGGAGCAGCTGCTGTGGTCACTGTATCGGTGTTTCTCTCGAAAGACTGTGACAGGAGGCTAACATTCAATTAAGAGGTGGATATACAGTTACTACCTGGTATATTCAGTTAGCTAAAGACTGACTGAGACAACGCTTCTTTCAACATGGTGAGAAATATTATGAATTACTCTTATGAAGTATATAATAAAAGCATTCTTATAATTTTAAACATCAGCTTTATCAATGTCAGCTTTGCTGTCCATTTACATATTCTATGGAGTATTGTGAGCTTGAGTTGTCTATGACTGAAAGCCAGGAGCAGGAATTGGAAGAGCTATGTGTACATACACTCTTCCACCTCGCTGCAAGGAGAGGACAGCTGAGAGGTGAGAGGACAGCTGAGAGGGGAGAGAGGACAGCTGAGAGGAGGAGAGGACAGGCAGAGAGGAGAGAGGACAGCTGAGAGGGAGAGGGACAGCTGAGAGGAGAAAAGGACAGCTGAGGGAGAGAGGACAGCTGAGAGGAGAGGACGAGCTGAGAGGAGAGAGGACAGCTGAGAAGAGAGGAAAGATGAGAGGAGAGGAGCAGCTGAGAGGAGAGAGGACAGCTGAGGCGAGAGGATTAGGTGAGAGGAGAGAGGGAGAGGGACAGCTGAGAGGAGGACAGCTGAGAGGAGAGGACAAACTGAGGGAGAGAGGACAGCTGAGAGGAGAGAAGGACAGCTGAGAGGAGAGAGAGAACAGCGTGAGAGGAGAGAGGAACAGCTGAGAGCAGAGAAGACAGTTGAGAGGAGAGGACAGATGAGAGGGAGAGTGAGACAGCTAGGAGGAGAGAGGAAAGCTGAGAGGAGAGAGGACCGCTGAGAGGAGAGGACAGCTGAGAGGAGAGGACAGCTGAGAGGAGAGAGCAGCTGAGAGTTGAGAGCTGAGAGAGGACAGCTGAGAGGGGGAGAGGACAGCTGAGGAGTAGAGAGGACAGCTGAGGGAAGAGGACTGAGAGGAGCAGCTGAGAGGAGAGAGGTTAGCTGAGAGAAGAGGCCAGCTGCAGAGGAGAGAGGAGCAGCTGAGAGGAGAGAGGAAAGCTGGGACGCAGAGGATTAGGTAGAGAGGAGAGAGGGAGAGACAGCTGAGAGGAGATGTGGACAGCTGAGAGGAGGAGGAAGGGCTGAGAGGAGAGGACTAGCTGAGAGAAGAGAGGACAGCTGAGAGGAGTTGACAGCTGAGAGGAGAAGGACAGCTGAGAGGAGAGAGGACAGCTGAGAGGAGAGAGGACAGCTGAGAGGAGAGAGAGGACAGCTGAGAGGAGAGGGACAGCTGAGAGGAGGAGAGGACAGCTGAGAGGGGTAGAGGACAGCTGAGAGGAGAGGACAGCTTAGAGGAGAGGACAGCTGAGGGAGAGAGACACTGAGATGGAGAGAGGAGAGAGGACAGCTGAGAGGAGAGAGGACAGCTGAGAGGAGAGAGGACATCTGAGAGGAGAGAAGGACAGCTGAGAGGGAGAGAGGACAGCTGATAGGAGAGGGGACAGCTGAGAGGAGAGAGGACAGCTGAGAGGAGAGAGGACAGCTGAGAGGAGAGAGGACAGCTGAGAGGGAGAGAGGACAAGCTGAGAGGAGAGGGAGCAGCTGAGAGGAGAGAGGACAGCTGAGGGAGAGGAGACAGCTGAGAGGAGAGGACAGCTGAGAGGAGAGAGGCCTGGGGACAGCTGAGAGGAGAGGACATTTGAGAGTAGAGAACCCCAGCTGAGAGGAGAGAGAGGACAGCTGATAGGAGAGAGATGACGCTGAGAGAGAGGACAGCTAGAGAGGAGAGGACAGCTGAGAGGAGAGGGGACAGCTGAGAGGAGAGAGAGGACAGTTGAGAGGAGAGGACAGCTGAGAGGATAAATGAGAGGAGAGGATAGCTGAGAGGAGAGAGGACAGCTGAGAGGCGAGGAGGACAGCTGAGAGGAGAGAGGACAGCTGAGAGAAGAGAAGCTAGAGGAGAGAGGACAGCTGAGAGAGAGAGGAATTGAGAGGAGAGAGGACAGTTGAGAGGAGAGAGGACAGCTGAGAGGAGAGGACAGCTTAGAGGAGAGGACAGCTGAGAGGAGAGGAGCAGCTGAGAGGAGAGAGGAGAGGACAGCTGAGAGGAGAGAGACAGCTGAGAGGAGAGGACATTTGAGAGTAGAGAACCCCAGCTGAGAGGAGAGAGAGGACAGCTGATAGGAGAGAGGACAGCTGAGAGGGAGAGGACAGCTGAGAGGAGAGGACAGCTGAGGAGGAGAGGGGGACAGCTGAGAGGAGAGAGGACAGTTGAGAGGAGAGGACAGCTGAGAGGGAGAGAGGACAGCTGAGAGAGACAGCTGAGAGGAGAGAGGACAGCTGAGAGGAGAGAGAGGACAGCTGAGGGAGAGAGGCCTGAGAAGAGTGGACAGCTGAGAGGAGAGAGGACAGCTGAGAGGAGAGAGGACAGGGCTGAGAGGGAGAGAGGAAACTGAGCGAGAGGATTAGGTGAGAGGAGAGAGGAGAGGACAGCTGAGAGGAGAGATGACAGACTGAGAGGAGAGGACAGCTGAGAGGAGAGATGACATCTGAGAGGAGAGGACAGCTGAGAGGGGAGAGGACAGCTGAGAGGAGTTGACAGCTGAGAGGAGAGGACAGCTGAGAGGAGAGAGGACAGCTGAGAGGAGAGATGACAGCTGAGAGGAGAGAGGACAGCTGAGAGGAGAGGACAGCTGAGAGGAGAGAGGACAGCTGAGAGGAGAGAGGACAGCTGAGAGGAGAGGACAGCTTAGAGGAGAGACAGCTGAGAGAGAGAGGACAGCTGAGAGGAGAAAGAGAGGAGAGAAGACGCTGAGAGGAGAGAGGACAACTGAGAGGAGAGGACATCTGAGAGGAGAGAAGGACAGCTGAGAGGAGAGAGGACAGCTGATAGGAGAGAGGACAGCTGAGAGGAGAGAGGACAGCTGAGAGGAGAGAGGACGCTGAGAGGAGAGAAGACAGCTACAAAAAGGAGAGGAGAGGGACAGCTGAGAGGAGAGAGGGACAGCTGAGAGGAGAGAGGACAGCTGAGAGGAGAGGACAGCTTAGAGGAGAGAGGACAGTTGAGAGGAGAGAGGACAGTTGAGAGGAGTGGACAGCTGAGAGGAGAGCAGACAGCTGAGAGGAGAGGAGAGAGGACAGCTGAGAGGAGAGAGGACAGCTGAGAGGAGAGGACCAGCTGAGAGGGAGAGGACAGCTGAGAGGGAGAGGAACAGCTGAGAGGAGAGAGACAGTTGAGAGGAGAGAGGACAGTTGAGAGGGAGTGGACAGCTGAGAGGAGAGGACAGCTGAAAGGGCGAGAGAGAGAGGAGGTGGAGAAAATGGCACTGTGAGTAAATGTCAAACGAGGCGTCGTTAACTCACTGGAGAGGCAAGCTGACCCTTGATGTGCTACCCTCCCACTGTGTGTGTGCTGTGTGTGTCACTGGAGTCAGCCCCATCAGTCAGTCAGTCAGACCACACTGTCACTGAAGCCATCTGCCAGCCAGCCGCCCGCCTGCTTGGTTACACCCCTCTGTCACACTACCCCCACCTCCTCCCCTCAGGCCACCAGCCACCAGCCAAGGGGATCCTCCCTCCCTCCTGCCCCAGGGGCTAGAGTAGCCCTGGGTGTGGACCACTGTGACCGAGGTAAGTGGGTAGGCGACCACTACACCGAGGCTAGGGCTGTATTGTGGTACATTATCACTATCAACCACCTCCCTTATGAAGAATGATGTGGTCGGAGAGAGAAAGGAATAGGCCACATCTTATTATGGGAATCAAGCAGTATGACCAAGTATACACATGAATACACAACTGAAAGCCTATCTAGCAAAAATGTTCAAATCTAAGCCCTGTTCATTCAGTTTTTGATAACACCTGAAATGCGGTGAATCTAGAAAAGAATTCCCCTAACTCATATTACTGTATATCAGTACACTCTTAGGAAAAGATGTACTGTACCTAGAACCTGAAAAGGGTTATTCCAGCTGTCCCCCATAGGAGAGACCTTTGAAGAACACTTTTGGTTCCAGGTAGAATAACTATTTTGGGTTCCATGGAACCCTTTCCACATAAGGTTCTACATGGAACTCAAAGGGTTCTACCTGAGAACCAAAAAGGGTTATCTTATGGGGTCAGCCAATATACTATTCTAAGAGTGTAGTTCTTCAATAGGTAACAATCTGTGTGGTCTTAGTGTTTACTTAGCAAATTCAATTAGTAGTAAAGTGTTGCATTTCAATCTATTCATTAGAGCACACACAGAGGCAGCCACAGTGGGAGTGTATTGATTGGAGTGTAGCAATGTGCGAAAGTGAAAGAAAGAGAGAGAGAGAGAGAGAGAGAGAGAGAGAGAGAGAGAGAGAGAGAGAGAGAGAGAGAAAGAGGAGGAAGAGAGAGAAAAAAAAAAAAAGAGAGAGAGAGAGAGAGAGAGAGAGAGAGAGAGAGAGAGAGAGAGAGAGAGAGAGAGAGAGAGAGAGAGAGCAGAAGAGAGAGAGATGGTCTCTGTTTTCTGCTTAATGGACTGGAAATAAAAAGAGGTGGGAATGGCCTTTAATTAGCGGAACAGTGGCAGGGTAGCTCAGTTCCCTCTACTACTAACCCCTTGGAAAGACACATCACACACACACACACACACACACACACACACATAGACGCAGAAGGGGTGAGAAGAAAAGAGGAGGGAAAAGGTAAAAGCAGAGAGCTGTGCTCCCGGGGTCTCAACACCTGGGTAGTGTCTTGCTCCTCAGCAATGAGTTGCAACTGTCAGTTTATTTTAACTCTGGCTTTTCATCATTGCACTGAGCCCGGTTGGAGAAACCACCTGAGAGTCTCAAGAATTTGTTGGCTACAAGTCATTAGTCAAAGACCTGCTGTGATGTTCAGGGTACTACTGGCTTCAGACAAGTGTGCATTAACCCTCCATTGTCTGATTAGCATATGAAGCAGCCGGCTTTGAGGGCTGAGATAAGCAGATGCATAGTATAGGATACGGAGCAGGTCATGGAAATGCCAGTCTACAGTCTAGGGTAAGTGAAAGAACAGTACTTGACTAACAGTTTCAGATACGGGCGAGCAGAGTTCAGTTTTGCACTATTTTTGATGAACATGTCTGATGTAGAAAACAAGAGCAGGTCATGAAATGCTATGCCAGTCTACAGCCCAGGTAAATAAATAATCGCTTATTTGTAGGCGAGTATCCATATTGGCACCGTTATTTGGAAAGTGGTTGACATTTCATACGGGTTTGCTCAGTGCAAAATCTTTCATAACCCAATAATGGTTGGCAAAATATTGGATCGCTTTGGTCCAGTATTTGACAGGCAGAGAGACCACAGAAGAATGGACATGACAGACAACATGATTGACACTATGGCAGATAGTTACATAGTAAGTGGAGCAGTGAAATGTTACTCTTACAGAATGAATATAAAGGATGATAACACAAACTGGAAGTCAAGTTTCAAATGGGCCCATGTTGTCTAGCAGTGTATGTTTGTCACGTATGCCCACAGAACCCTCTCTACCAGTCTGTGAAATTCGTTTCTGAGCCATCAGGTAGCTAGAAATAATAACACACCTTTAATCCATCCTTAGAGTAAACATAGTTCAGCTAATAAAGACAAACAAACAAAACTTAAAGTTAGTTTTAGTAATGAAAAAGCAACAGATGTGGGGGAAATTGCCTGACCTATGACAGGGCGCTGATGAGATGCTCCAAGGAATCTCTGCTTGGCCCCGTCCCTCCCTGGGTAATAGATTCAGCCTCACAAATGGAGGACGAGAGCCACTGAAGCGATAGCACCAGAGAGGTGAATAACTACTATCAAACTCCCGTCCCTGTGTTGACACACCACTAGGTAAACAGAGAGACATTTCACATTCCCCCCCCGCTCACCGTCTCTCCTCCTCTCCCCCGTTCTCTCTCTCTCTCCCGTCTCTCTCTCTCTCTCTCTCTCTCTCTCTCTCTCTCTCTAAGAATCCTCAGCCCACTCCAGGTTACACCACTGTTTTTGTTAGCTGAGCAATCAAACAGCATCTCCAAGGGTAACTGCTTATTCACTCAAGGGCTTTGGCAAAAACAAAACCATCCACGTACACTGGGACCACCCTGTTGCGCAAGACAAACACACACACCATTGGCTAGTGCCATTGACGGAGAGATGGGTGGCAGTGGTGCTACCAACCAACACAAAATCCATACTTTATGCTATATATTTCCACTTGGATTCCCTCCTCAACCCAGGTCAATATGAAAAAAACTAAAGAGAGGCTGCTTCTTGGAGAGAGAGCTGCACTTTTCCTGGTCGCTTTGGATCATGGGAGATGGGATGAGCCACCACCTGTGATGCAGTGGCCGAGCCCTGACAGGATAGATAGCTGACACTGATGGTGACCCGGTCACAGTACAGAGCGGAACGGTCACACACACGCACACACAGACGGGGCCCGGACATGTCGATACACACAGCAAGCCCGTTGGCACGGAACAGAGTGGAAGGACATGTTCAGTGATCCAAGTTGGAGACGGCAAGTCAGAAGTCATTGGTCACGGAACACATTGAGTGATGCTCACTTCTTAATGGCCATGACCAGGCCTCCACTGTCCCTGTCTTTACCACTGGGAACAGAGACCGAGGACCAAATAAAGACCTGTTGACATTCCATCACTCCATTTTCAAACATTATCTTAATATCCATAATATTCATAACTTTCCATTATCCACATGTACTAATCTATTTGTTTGGATACTGGTATTTGGATTAAAGGAGGGAAATCCTACTACTGCAAGTGTGTACATTTCACTGCTAGGACGGCAGGGCAGACTGAATATTTGTGTTTCCAGTGTCTCAATCTATTTCCATCTGGAGAGAAAAACAGGACGGATAACGCCTCCTCTCCCTGACAACTGTCCAATTACGTATATACACACTTGGCCTACTGTTTGCACTAGAATTAATCAATACAGGACGTGTTGAGTGAACACATTTTGAGTTGAACCAAATGCATGAAAACTTAATCATTCGCTCAGGATGGAAGAGAATCAAATAGGAATACATTGCATTGCGGAGGCAAAGATGTATCTTTCGGGGGAGGTGGTGTGTGTGTTGTGTGTGTGGCTCATCGTTGATTGTGCCTCCCCAAGTTTGGGGGTACTCCCCCTTTCCTCTCCTGTTGCGGTAAATGGAAACTTGACAAGATGGAAGTGGCGATGGGAAACCGTGCAAGAGGCGGCCCCTCCGTTTCATGAATTAATGTAAACACAGCTCCATGCAATTACTACAGCGCTGGTCATTTTTGGGGGTGATGCTCCTGTGGTTAGACCCTGCAGGTCAATCTAATGAAAACGCCCAGGTTACTGGGGCTTTAATTAATATACGGGTAAAGCTAAGTGTGGAGGAGGAACCGCGAGCGACAGAGAGGGCAGGTTGTGGATGAAAGCAACAAGGCCTACAAGTGGAAAATTTGATTCAGTTTAAACATAGCATTTGGTTTTATTGATCCGACGCGGAGGGGGGACTGTTACGAAGAACAGCAAGCTAAGCAGATGGATTCATTTGAACATGAGAACACATGGGTCTGGTGCTCAGACGATAACCTGTTATAAAGCAAAGGGATGAAATGGAAATAATGGTATTTATGCGTCTTCTGGGAGGTTCAGCGTGGTTGTCATATAATAATATTGGGGTCGCAGCATAGATGTTTACAGAGGGTCATACTGTCAACAAACTATCTGTTGATAAGCAACTGCTTATCGGTTAGGGTTAGGTTTTTAAAAGAGTTAGGGGTAAGGGTTAAGGTTTAGGTTAGGGTTTGGTAAGGCTTAAGTTTAGGGTTCAGGATAAGGGTTAAGGCTAGGGTTAGTGTCAATAGATAGTTAGTTAAAATGTTACAGAGCATCTGCAGATGGACTATCCAAATAAAGTGTTACCCCTAATAAATTTGCATTGCTGTGTTGAGATCAACAGCCAGCTTCGATGATCTCATTGACTCGATCTGATCACTCAGTCACTGGAGACTTGAGTTGGAGATTCAATCAAACCGACAATACAGGTATACCATATTTCAATGTAATGTTACATCTAAGGTCTAAGGATGATCGAAATACAACGAAGTGGGGGTAGTGAGAACCAATGAACTGAGATATTCGGTAACCTATACATCTTTTATTTACAGATGGAATCACTGCCAGCACTCCAATGAGGTGAGAGGGGGGAGGATGTGATGTGATCTGCCATATAGTAATATATTTTCTATTATCAAAGTCAATCAATAATTCATGGGTCACAATAACTGAGTTAGCTGCAGTGGGGGAGCAAGGCGGGCAGGCAGGCAGACCTACAACAATGCCACTGTAGCCAGGAAACAGAGAAATACACCTATGAGCCACCACACACACACACACACACACAAATAACCACACACACACAGCTGCTTTAGGAACACACACACCACACACTTTAAGGAACACACACACAAATAGAACCACACGCTTTGAGGAACACAAGGAGGACCCATAGTCATTATCACCCAGGCTGACATTCAGAAGCTGCTGTCCTCACTGTTCAGGCATTCCCTCTGTTAGAGTTGATAACCTCTCTCTCTCTCTCTCTCTCTCTCTCTCTCTCTCTCTCTCTCTCTCTCTCTCTCCTCTCTCTCTCTCTCTCTCTCTCTCTCTCTCTCTCTCTCTCTCTCTCTCTATTCCTCTCCTTATCTCTCTATTTCTCTCCCTGTCTCTCCCTCCTCCAGGTCCCTGGAGTACTATTCACACAATCACTTAGGAGCATTAATCAAAGAGCGTCGCCTAATGCCTCCTGACAGGAGTAGCTAGCGCAGTAATGTGGATGGCGTCCAAAACCCTGTCCTGCTCTGCTCTACCCGCGCATCTGTTAATGCTAACGCTAGCAGTAGCCGGTACTGCTATAGCCTGGGAATGTAGATAGCTATAATGCTAACGCTTAGCAGCAGCAGCCGGTACTGGTATAGCCTGCCTGTAGCTAGCTATAATGCTAATGCTAAGCGGCAGCCGGTCACGCTATAGCGGCCTGCTAGCTAGCTATAATGCTACACGCTAGCTGCAGCAGCGGTACTGCTATAGCCTGCCTGTAGCTAGCTATAATGCTACCGCTAATGGCAGCGGGAGAGACCGAGACACTCTCCGATAAAGCACTTAGAGGCCCTGGCTGAGACGTTATGAGACGTTGCCATATGGTGCATGAAGAAAAAGCTTTTGATAGTATGCTAATCTGAGGGCATTACCGCCGGGATGATTTACAATCGCCTAACTGAACAGCGCACTGGCCCTATGGAGGAGGAACGACGACACCACAGCTTGTTGTGCCTAATAAGACACAGGAGCCATATTGGTGATTAGAGGGGTGGCGGGAGGGACGGGTTTTTGATCTGTTTCATGCGAAGGCATTTGGCTTCATTAGGATGCTTAGATTAACTTGAAAGGTTTAAAGGACAAAGGACAGATTTGGGGTTTTAGATCATGTGCAAAGATGTCTGACGCTTTACAATTGCCAAAGTGCTGGACTGTCTATGAAAAAGCTACCGAGATGTGCCAATACTGCCCCTTTGTGTTGAGGCCAAGAAGGGCATCAGTTTTAATTGATTTTGACAAGTTTTCATTGCTTGTCTTTTTATTAATATAGTCCCACTTACCTGTTCTTTCAACCAGTTGCTTTCATCATAATTTTAAAGTGTGTTCTTTAGGTTTCAGGTTAGGGAGAAGTCTCATAAAATATAAACTAAGGACAGTGTACTTAAATATGTGAAATACTTTAAGTATTAAAATGACGATTTTCAACAGAATAAATCAAATCAAATCATAATGAGACTAGCTAACGTAAATACAATTCACAAAGTACACCTGTTGTAACATTTATCGTTAATCTATCGATCCAAAGTTTTTGATAGGGTTACCTATTAAATCTGTAATGCAAGCAGCATTAACACTTAACTACTATTGGATCCACAAGCAAAATATTCGTTTTGGAATAAATAGGGTCTATCACGACTAGAGATTAAAATCTTTGGAAACTTTTGTTCATCATTACTACCTTTGCTTTACTGTTTAGCTGCACTTTGGCAAACACTGATCGTAGCATATTATAATGCTGAGGATCTAGATGAAGATGAATAAGATCAAAACGATTCTAGCAAACCAGCAAGTCGTAATCATGCTGACAACTAGACTGGCAAGGAGGATCAGGATGTTTACCAGTGGAGATCCACTACTAGTGTTTACCGCCTGTTTCCACCTACTAGTGCTTCCTGTTTCCCTTTTACCGTCTGTTTCCACTACTAGTGTTTTACTGCCTGTTTCCTCCTTGTTTACCGCCTGTTTCAACTACTAGTGCTTACTGCTCTGTTTTCCACTACTAGTGTTTACCGCCTGTTTCCCGCTACTAGTGCTTACTGGCCTGTTTCCACTACTAGTGTTACCGCCTGTTTTACAGAGAGCTGTGTTTCCACTACTAGTGCTTACTGCCTGTTTCACTACTAGTGCTTACTGGGCCTGTTTCCACTACTAGTGTTTACCACCTGTTTTACAGGAGTGCCGTGTTTCCACTACTAATGTTTACCGCACTGTTTTACAGGAGAGCTGCGTTCCACTACTACTGTTTACCACCTGTTTTACAGAGAGAAAGCCGTGTTCCACTACTAGTGTTTACCGCCTGTTTTACAGGAGAGCCTCGTTTCCACTACTAGTGTTTACTCGCCTGTTTTACAGGAGAGCCACAAGCTTTCCACTACTAGTGTTTAACTTCCCTGTTTCCCAAACTACTGTGTTTACCGGCTGTTTCCACTAATAGTGTTTACAGAAGAACCAGACAACAAAACAGGCCAGTGAACAACCTGGTTTTACTTCTCTGCTTTTGCCACGTGTGAGCTGCGAAATTGTATTAATATTTGATAGCAAAAGGGGTAGCGTTTCGGTAGCATCTTAGTTGCAAACAGATTCAATGGACGAGCAGATAAACAGTGGGGCTGTTTAATAATGCAGTGTGGTGATCACTGACCTTATTTTGCTCTCCACCTTTCCTTTCCAACCTGTGCTGGTATTTTGATGCACGGTGCCCGCTTTGACTCTCTCAGCACACAGGGAGGCTTTTTATCCACTCATCCAGCTTTGTTCAAAGCCTGGAAATAAACAAAATGTAGGGGGAAAACAGTTCCTGTTAGTTTGACAGAGGTTACATCACCAGTGACTGGGCTACTAAACCTATCCGAAGACATTCATGAAAAATGGTTTCCAGGTTATAGGACAGGTTTGGATACACTGTGGGATATATGAAATATCATATCTTTATTTTGGGGTGGGAGAATGTGCTTCAAATGCTAATGTCGGTTTGAGAAGTGGAGTTGACAGCTGAGCAGGTGCCTTGAAGGTGAACTTAGAGGGTTTTGACAACAGAAGAAAACTGAGAGGCATAGAGCAAAACAATAGCCCTCTATATATAATGCGAAACTAGATATGAATTCTGTATTTTTAACCTAAAAATGTTTGTATTTCAGGTACCTGTAAGTCAGTGTTTCACCTCCCAGCAGCCCTATCCACTTGTTTGATGTATTCCAGTGCTAGCACACCTGATTCAACTGGTCCACTAATCACCAATACCTTCATCACTAATCAGGTGTGGTTCTGCTAGAGGCAGCCTGTGTTCATAAGAGAGAAAATGTTGACTTCTCTTGCAACGTTTAATTCTTACTACGATGTTCAACTGCCATCAACATAGTTACACATCACTCCCGAAGTCTGGGTCCAACAGGACCCTGAACAGCTGTACCCCCAAAGCCATAACACTGCTAAATAGTTAGTTAAATAGTTAACCAGATAGCTACCCAGACTATCTGCACTGACCCTTTGCACTACCTTGTTTTGGCTCATCACATTCGCTGCTGCTCACTGTTTATTATCTATTCTGTTGCCTACTCACTTTATTTTATTTATTTACATATCTACCCCAAGTACCTCTGCACATGAACTGGTACAGGTACCCGTGTTTATAGCCAAGTTATTGTTACTCATTGTGTATCCTATTATTACTTTTATTATTACATGTTTTTACTTTTCTATTATTTCTCTACTTTTCTTTCTCTCTGTGTTGATGGGAAGGGCCTGTAAGCATTTCACTGTTAGTCTACACCTGTTGTTTACTAAGCATGTGATGAATAAAATTAGATTTGACCAAAACAATTTGTCAAGGGGGTTTTTCCTCAAATATCCCAAAATGTCAGGGTAAAACAACATTACAAAATTACACTACACAACACTCAAATCAAATCCTAATTATCATCTCATCTCCCCAAATCCGAGAAGCCAGGCAGGCAAGTCACTGGTGCATTGCCTTCCACTGTGCTGTGTGTGGCGAAGCTACAAACTGCCTGGAAATTATGATAATGTGATTTTCGTTTCTTATTATCTAAAAAATCGGAGTGATGTAGAGGGGGCTTTACTTACATGCTGATTAATTCTGTTAAAATAATGCAAACGCACCAGGATAATATACCTCCTCCTTGATATTGAGCTATGTTTAGGGTTGAACCATGTTGCATAGATTACCCCATTACATTCCTAATTACCAAGGCCGGGGTGCATTCGAGACCCTACATTACAGTGTATGTTCAAAAGCACCAAAATACAATGGGGAAAAAAAAGGTTTCATGTTCAACATAATATACGACACCATAGAGGGTGGTACTCTCTAATTGCGTTTAAAAGTGACACTTTCAATGAGAGGATCTGGCGCAAACACTGATTAGCCTACTAATACAATCGCTAAGACCTACCACAAACCTTCCGCCAACAGCTTTCATGGTTTTAATAAATGACACAATTATTGTAGGGTATTGAAGCAGACTAACAAAGTGTGAATATAATCCTGTCATATGGAACAGTCAAATGGATCATGAATATGTGAAAATAGAATCATCCAGAAGCCAACAAGCACCACCTGACCTTAATCCAGCACCAACCATATACTGCCCATTCCATTTCACGTCTAGCCCTTAACATGTTGCCTGTGCCATATTTTAGCAAGAGAAAATCAATTTATCATCTATAATTCGTTTTAAACATCGTATCTGGTAAGTTTTAAAAATAAATAACCTTAAAAGTGTTTTAAAAAGATATCTCTGCTTACTGCCAATGTGTGTGGTTGTGTGTGTCCCCTGGATCATTTTAATAAGCTAGCTCAGTGGTGGTCATTTCTCTGTGTTGAGGTGAGCACTGAACCATTTCCTGTAGTAGGTGGCTTTTGGGCAAAAGATAGTCGGACTGTTCCATCTCTGTTCCTGTGCAGCTATAAGAGACTGCCACACACACACACACACACACACACACACACACACACACACACACACACACACACACACACACACACACACACACACACACAGGTGGGGCGTCAGTTAGTCCTATCAGGTAGTTATATCCTGTTCATGCATTTTCCATCACGACGAAACAATGACTAAACACTGTGGGTCTGCCAGGAGCCTTTATCATGTGCGTTATAACAACCAGTAATCATAGTACTGTAAATAATAAATGTCTAACATCTTACACACACACTAGACACATTTAAGGTGTCTTGCTGATGGGAGTTGTCTTGCTTGGAGATGAATAGAGGAATTAAATGAAAGAGAATTCCCTCTGCTTCCCAGCGCAGCCCAGTAGAGTTTTGGCCTGACAATAAACAACAGTTTAGTACTTGATCTAATCCCATGCAGCCAGGAGGTTAGTCCAACAGCAAGGCTCCCTCTTGCAGATGTTCACATCAATAATCTATCCATAATTGATGAAACAGGGAGGTCAGATGTAATGGCTGCCCTACCGCCGTCCCAGGCAACAAATAAATGGTTATTGACAAAACAAGCCAGTGTGGCGCTGAGGAGAGAGCAGAGCGGCGGGCTTTGAAGCGAGAGATGACGGCCAGGCACAGCTAGGCACGAAGGGAGGAGAAGAGAGGAGAAGAGAGGAGAAGAGAGGAGCAGAGAGGAGAAGAGAGGAGAAGAGAGGAGAAGAGAGGAGAAGAGAGGAGCAGAGAGGAGAAGAGAGGAGCAGAGAGGAGCAGAGAGGAATGAGAGGAGAGGAGAAGAGAGGATCGGGAGGAGAAGAGAGAGAGGAAGCAGGGAGGGAGAAGAGAGGAGCAGAGAGGAGAGAAAAGAGGAGAGAGAGGAGCAGAGAGGAGAAGAGAGACGAGAGGGAGATCAGCCCAGTCCATCCTCGGCTCAGAGTGTAAGAGCCGACGAGGAGGGCCCGGGACAGAGTACCGTGAAATCCCAGGAGGAGGAGTGGAGAAGAGAGGAGAGAGAGTGGAGAGGAGGAAAGGAGAGACCCCTCTGGGGGTTGAAGAGGAAGATGGAGGTAAAAGAGGGGAGGAAGAGGAGGAGTGAAGCGGCAGCAAGTAGTGAGTGCAACCGCATGGAGTTTGTGTAGAGTGAGTACCTCGGAAGGCCGCTGTCGCTCTGCTTTTCATCTCTGGGATTTATGTCAGATGCAATCTACCTGGCTGTCAAGCCCCATGCAACAGCCTCCTCAGAGGCAGAGCCCCTGTACACCCCTCTCTATCAGCTCTCTTTCCCTCTCTCTCTTTCTTCCCTCTGTCTCTCTCTCTTTCCCTCTGTCTCTCTCTCTTCCCTCTGTCTCTCTTTCCTCCTCTCTCTCTCTTCCTTTTGTCTCTCTCTTTCCCCTCTGTCTCTCTCTTCCCCTCTGTCTCTCTCTCCCTCTGTCTCTATCTTTCCCTCTGTCTCTCTCTCTTCCCCTCTGTGTCTCTCTTTCCCTCTCTCTCTCTCTCTTTCCCTCTGTCTCTCTCTCTTTCTCTCTGTCTCTCTCTCTTTCCCTCTGTCTCTCTCTCTTCCCCTCTGCGTCTCTCTCTTTCCCTCTGTCTCTCTCTCTTCCCCTCTCTGTCTCTCTCTTTCCCTCTGTCTCTCTCTCTTTCCCTCTGTCTCTCTCTCTCCCTCTGTCTCTCTCTCTCTTTCCCTCTGTCTCTCTCTCTTTCCCTCTGTCTCTCTGTCTTTCCCTCTGTGTCTCTCTCTCTTCCCTCTATGTCTCTCTCTTTCCCCTCTGTCTCTCTCCTCTCTTTCCCTCTGTCTCTCTCTCTTTCCCCTCTGTTCTCTCTTCTCTCTTCCCCTCTTGTCTCTCTCTTCCCCTGTCTCTCTCTTCCCTCTTGCTCTCTCTCTCTTCCCTCTGTCTCTCTGTCTCTCTCTCTCTCTTTTCTCTCCTGTCTCTCTCTCTCTGTCTCTCTGTCTCTCTGTCTCTCTCTCTCTCTCTCTCTCTCTCTCTCTCTCTCTCTCTCTCTCTCTCTCTCTCTCTCTCTCTCTCTCTCTCTCTTTATCTCTCTCTCTATCTATCTATCTTCTATCTATCTATCTATCCTATCTTCTATCTATCTATCTATCTATCTATCTATCTATCTATCTATCTATCTATCTATCCTCTATCTATCTATCTATCTATCTATCTATCTATCTATCTATCTTCTATCTATCTATCTATCTATCTATCTATCTATCTATCTATCTATCTCTATCCTCTATCTATCTATCTATCTATCTATCTATCTATCTATCTATCTATCTATCTATCTACAGTGGGAGAACAAGTATTTGGTACACTGCCAATTTTAGCAGGTTTTCCTACTTACAAAGACATGTAGAGGTCTGTAATTTCTATCATAGGTACACTTCAACTAGTGAGAGACAGAATCTAAAACAAAGATCCAGAAAATCACATTGTATGATTTTAAGTAATTAATTAGCATTTTATTGCATGACATAGTATTTGGCAATACATCGAAAAGCACTTAATATTTGGTACAGAAACCTTTGTTTGCAATTACACAGGTCATACGTTTCCTGTAAGTCTTGACCAGGTTTTCAATCACACTGCACTGGGATTTTGGCCCACTCCTCCATACAGACCTTCTCCGAGTCTTCAGGTTTCGGGGCTCACTGGGCAATACGGACTTTCAACAGCTCCCTCCAAAGATTTTCTATTGGGTTCAGATCTGGAGACTGGCTAGGCCACTCCAGGACCTTGAAATGCTTCTTACGGGCCACTCCTTGTTGCCCTGGCGTGTGTGTTTGGGATCGTGCCTGTCATTTCGAAGTCCAGCATGCCCTCTTCCCCCTGTTCTCTGTCTCTCTGTCTCTCTGTCTCTCTCTCTCTCTCTCTCTCTCTCTCTCTCTCTCTCTCCCTTATCTATCTATCCGCTATCTATCTATCTCTCTCTCTCTCTCTCTCTCTCTCTCTCTCTCTCTCTCTCTCTCTCTCTCTCTCTCTCTCTCTCTCTCTCTCTCTCTCTCTCTCCCTCTCTCTCTCTCCCTCTCTCTCTACTCTCTCTCTCTCTCTCTCTCTCCCTCTCTCTCTCTCTCTCCACTCCCCTCTCCATCTCTCTCTGGTGGATGCATCATGTAAGGTATACTTCCTGTCCTCTAGCTCTTACTGAATTTAAATCTCTATGAATGGTCTGCCTGCCACATGTTCCATCTACTCACACTTTTATTCTTAAACATCAAAGCTTTTTGTCTTTTTTTATTATTATTTTACTTCAGAAACGTGTGTAGTACTGAGACTAAAACCTGCACAGCCAGCAAATAAGACAGGAAGTGAAGAGTGAAATTAGCAACATAGTACCTAGTACTGGACTGTGAAAACTGTACACTCAAACACCTAAAGCTCATACATTACCAACTACTTTGGCTTAATTCAGTTGGGTACTACATTTGCTATCTAATCTCTACAACCTATGTCTATCACTAGAATATTCAAGCCATAGTTAATGAGTCATTTCCATAATGTATGGTTATGAAATGATACACACACTGACTACTGTATTATTGAGAGATTGGTTAATAATGAGTGAGGATAGAGGACATCCCATCTGATTCATTAGCATGTTAACAGCCCTCCGCCACTACATGATTATTAGCCTACCTGTGGACTACTGAAACACATAGTTGTTGCTCTAAACAGAAATACATGAGTCTACTCTCCTCTGTGTACAAATGGGTTTAGGCATACCCTGTAATGACAAGTGGACAACTGATACCTACCCCAAGTGACATGTTCAAAATCGTATTCTAATACCAGCCTACCGGTTGCAGAGATTCCAGCATTACTATATAAGCAACACTATCTAGTGCATACGTAACAGCAGTAGCGTGGTGGTTATTTCACATTTGGCTACTGTACTTCTGTCAAGCCTCATTAACTAGTAAATAGGACCATTTGTTATTGCAATGATAAAACACCAAACATTAGGTGGCTGTGCATGCTTCTAAAATTCCTGGAAGAGAGGTACACCCCTTTTCTCCCCTTCTTGAAACGTATAACAATTTTCCCCCCACAGTAGGGTAGTCAGTGAGTGACTAAGTACCAAGGACAACAAGCCCCCTCTCTCGCTCCTCTCTGACTGTAATTACTGCATAAGATCATGAATATTTCAAGCGCATGCTTTCCCACTTTGTCATTGGAGTTTAGAACGAAGAGAAACAAGTTCATATGCATATTAATAGAGGAGGGTTGGACTGGGAGGGAGGGAGGGGCTTTGGATGGATGGGACTGCCAGTGAGTGTGGATGGAGGGTTAGTGAGGGGTTGGATGGGGAAGTATCGGTGGAGGGTGGGGGGTAGAGTGGTGTGT
Organism: Coregonus clupeaformis; assembly: GCF_020615455.1. Lineage (NCBI taxonomy): Eukaryota > Metazoa > Chordata > Actinopteri > Salmoniformes > Salmonidae > Coregonus > Coregonus clupeaformis. Next base: position 242,639 of record NW_025533922.1, on the reverse strand, counting down.
GTGCCCAGCCAGCAGGAGAGTAAGCACTCATGCCAGCAGCTGCTCTTTTGAGATCCTCTGAGGGACGGCCTGAAATCCTCAGCACAAAGGAATGATGGAGATGAGGACTCCTGATGGAAAACAGGCAAACAACCGCTGGGACCCCTCTCCATAACCCCCATACGCCCACTCTAAAACCCCACACACTTCCTCCAGACCCCAGGACCCCTCAGTGTCCAGGACCTCTTGCTTCTCTGAGGCTGAACTGCTAAACTTAACCTAACACCAAGCACCACTAAGCTAGCAGGACCTCTAATGGGAAGACTGAGATGGAGGAGGGTTTCTCTCTCTCTTTTTTAAAGTGACAAAGGCAGGAAGTCATGTGGGAGTGGGGGCCTGTGATTGGAGCACTGAATAATTCTCTCAGTTGCAAAGATGGGGTTGGGGGCCCATTAAAACAACCATATACATATAAATCCTGGATAATAATGAACCTACCCAAATGGCTTAGTACCTCTATCCGTGTCTACTGAAACATCATCCAGGCTCCAAAGCGTTCAACATAGTCTAATGCATTACTGGCCCCTTTAAACTACTTAGTGGCCCGGTAGGCGTAATATATCTTTATTTAACCGGCTAAACAAAGATGATTATGGCTATGTATGTATTTAATAGCGCGCAAAGTGATAGTGCACTCTTCATGATATATTTAAACATGTTAATGGTGTGTTATCAAGGCCCCTGGATTTCAAATGCCAAGGGCTATGGTCTGAATGAATGCAGGTTCAGTATACAGTAAATAGAGCAACCAGCCTGGAATCCAAACTGAATTATACATTGTTTCACTTTAACTATTTCTGATTAGATTCTCAGGCTAAAACCTTGCTTTTTTTTATGAAATGGCAAGTTTTAGGGAATGTGGCATCATAGGTCTACATCTTTTAATTGCAGAATGAAATTAACATTGCAGTTAAAATTCCCCCATTTGATAATTTAACTTCGCTCTGATCACACGAAGTCCCATCAATAAATAACCGCCATAGAAATAGAAACATATTGAACATGGCATAGGTCTACATCTTTTTAATTGTGTTGCACCAAATTCCACTTTGAGTTAAATTAACCTTCGACTCAGTGATCACAACACGGAAATACTCTAACAGCAGGTACAAAGACCTAATTAGTTTACCTTTCCTGTCATAATTAGCATTAATCACACCACTCAACCAACCCGCCAACAGCATCAAGAAGATCACATTCATGATGAATTATTATGAATAATACGATGTTCTCTCAATTGATGTTATCAATATTTATTATAAATTATAAATAAATTAATCTCTTTCTTGAAATATATTTCACTGTTTAGTACTATTTCCATTTTTAAAACGCACATCTCGAGAATACTTGAAACCGTGGTAGAATACAAAATGGCCTCCAAAATGTGAGACGGGACGACAATTAGTAGGTGACACATGACAAGGCAGGTAGTGTGTCACCTGTATTAGTTCTCCCAACATGCCAAGGTGCTAAATGCGGTTTATAGTAGGACTCCATACTGTCCTCTCTTTGGAAAGTAGGCATTGAGAGGCGCTGAAGGGTAAACACTTACTATTTTCATTGCTTTGGAATGCTAAAACTCTGTGTCATCACTGATAAATATTTATCTAATTCATGATAAAATCTTGTTTTTTTAACAGATGATTTTATAGTCACTGATTTGCTTTGACATGAATGAATACTAGTTCAACCTATTCTATAGGCAGCTTAATGAGCTCAAATATCAACATCCATTTTGAACAACCACACAACAGATAGCCGATGGATAGGATTAAACCTACAACCTTAATGTTGAAATCTCCCAACACATCTAAAACAACTACGGCTACTAAACCTGGTGATCTTCCTTAGATCTCCTCCTATTCCCTCCCTCTCTTTATCACAGAGCTTCTATTCCCTATCTGGGGCTTTTCTTTTCTTTCTCTCAGAGACAAAGAGAGGCAGGCTGAGACGGGTGGCTGCTTTGTTTTGGGTACCAAAGCGGTAGGCATCAATCGTCTCTCTCTCTCTCTCTCTCTCTCTCTCTCTCTCTCTCTCTCTCTCTCTCTCTCTCTCTCTCTCTCTCTCTCTCTCTCTCTCTCTCTCTCTCTCTCTCCCCCTCCCTCCCTCCTCCTCCCTCTCTCGCTCTCTCTCTCTTTTGAAGGCTCTGAGGTATGATTATTACATTTTCAGTGGAGGGATTTAACCCCTTGGGCAGTTGGTCTTTGGTGGACCCCTGTTCTATACGCTACGCATGCTACTTTCTTTCTTTTGCTCCCGGTTTTATTGCCTCGCGCCTTTTGTTTCGCCAGAGCAGTCCCACTACATCAGGGGCTCTTAGAATAATACACCCTGGGCCATCTATCCCCATCCCCAAACCTTAAATCAGTCACTAGAGTATACAGATGTAGGATCTTAATTTGATCACCCTGCTGCAAAACTTTTAAAGGAGATTTTAAACTTGTAATGTATTTGGCGTTTAAAAACGGCTTCTAGAAGTTTATTATTTCCACCCAGCATTTCAGACTTGATTTTCCCTTATGAAAAAATTATAAAACCATACAAAAATATCCATAATTAAATTCCACCTTTCCTGTTGCTCCAAGTTATTTTCACCACAGTAGGAAACTGGCTCAAATTAATATCTTACATCTGTAATTATAAGACAAGTATTATATTCCAGGGCCAAAATGCAGCAATTATAACGAACTCTAACTCTTATTGCTGAAACAGAACGTTAATGTCATTTTGAACAAGTGCATTATTAGGCCTAGTTAGTGGGGTTTTGGTAGCTGAATATAAGGTAGTTTAGTGATTGTCTTTGACTGGAGCCCTGTTGATTCAAGGTCTATGTAAGGATTGGGAATTATGAGCTTTTGGAATATCAACAGTAAAAAAACACCATCTGGGGTATTCCTTCGTCTCGTTATCCCTGTCCCTCATCTAGCCAGTAGAGACTATACGGATCAATGTCAGAGGGTCAAGACCAGGCCAGGGTATTAGGCTATAGGGTGTTCAGATGAACTCTGATGCCAAAGGTTTACTGGGAATCAATGTCACTAGCTATATGCAGTGCTTAAAAGACAGCCTTTACAGGAGAAACAGAGATGCAGTTGCTTAATAGCCAGACTCAGAAGTGTAGCGGCTGTGAGTTCCGGTTGGTGTCCACGGCCTGAATCAATCCCTGATTAGAAAGAGACAATGAAAAACAGTGTTTAGGCCCAATATGTATCAAGCGTCTCCGTATGTATCAAGCGTCTCCGTTATGCTATCAAAGCGTCTCCGTATGTATCAAGCGTCTCCGGCTATATCAAAGCTGTCTCCATATGTACTCAAGTGTCTTCGTTGTATCGACGCCAGTATGTACTCAGCGTCTCCGTATGTATGCGTCCCGTATGTATCCAGTGTCGTATGTATCAAAAGCTGTCTCCTATGTATGCTGTCTCTATGTAACAAAAAGCGTCCCCGTTATGTATCAAGTGTCTCCGTATGTATCAAGCGTCTCTAAGTATGTCTCAAGTGTCTCCGTATGTATCAAGCATCTCCATACTTCTTACTCGCTGTCTCCATATGTATCAAGCGTCTCCATATGTATCAAGTGTCTCCTCTCAAGCGTCTACATATGTATCGGCTCCATATGTATCAAAGTGTCTCCGTATGTATCAAGCGTCTCCTTATGTATCAAGTGTCTCCGTATGTATCAAGCATCTCCATGTCGTCTACCCATATGTATCAATAACTCCGGATGTATCAAGCGTCTCCGTATGTATCAAAGCGTCCCTGATTAACTCAAGTGTCTCCTTTTTCTTATCAAAAGCTGTCTCCATATGCATCAAGTGTCTCCGTATGCTATCAGCGTCTCCACTTATGTATCAAGTGTCTCCTGTATGTATCAAAGCGTCTCCGTATGTATCAAAGTGTCTCCGGTATGTATCAAGCTTCTCAAGTATGCTATCAAGCGTCTCCGTATTCAAGTGTCTACCCGTATGTACTGCGTGTCTCCGTATGCTTATCAAAGTCTCCAGCCATGTACTCAAAGCGTCTCCGTTATGTATCAAAGCGTCCCCGTTATGTATCAAGTGTCTCCGTTATGTATCAAGGTGTCTCCGTATGTATCAAGTGTCTCCGTATGTATCAAGCATCTCCGTATGTAAAGCTGTCCATATGTGACAAGCGTCTCCATATGTAATGTCAAGTGTCTCCCATATGTATCAAGTGTCTCGTATATATCAAGTCCCTCCACGTCATGTATCAGCGTCCCGGCCATGTATCAAGCGTCTCCGTATGTATCAAGCGTCCCGTATGTATCAAGTTAATCTCCGTATGTATCAAAGCTGTCTCCGTATGTATCAAGCTCCCGTATTAATATCAAGTGTCTCCGTTATGTATCCAAGTGTCTCCGTATGTATCAAGCATCTCCGTATGTATCAAGTCTCCCGTATGTATCAAAGCGTCTCCGTATGTATCAAGCGTCCCGTATGTACTCAAGCGTCTCCGTATGTATCAAGTGTCCGTATGTATCAAGCATCTCCGATTCTTTCAAAGCAGTTACCTCTATATATCAAGCGTCTCCATATATCAAGTGTCTCCATATTATCTGGTGTTTTCATATGTATCAAGTGTCTCCGTCGACATGTATCAAGTGTCTCCGCATTCCTCCAAGTGTCTCCGATTAGCCTCAAGTTCTCCATATGTATCAAGCTCTCCGGTTATGTACAATGGGCGTCCTCCATGTCAAGCGTCTCCGTATGTGTCGGGTGTCTCCGTATGCTTATCCAGTATCTCCGTATGCTATCAAGTCTCCATTATGTCGTTGTCTCCATACCGTCATCAAGTGTCTCCATTATGTATCAAGTGTCTCCCGTATGTACTCAGTGTCTCCATTATGCTATCAAGTGTCTCCGTATTATAGCGGGTCTCCGTATGCTTCTTACTCAGCGTCTCCGTTGTATCAAGCGTCGTATGTATGAGCGTCTCCGGTATGTATCAAGTGTCTCCGTATGTACTTCAAGTGCATCTCGCGTATGTATCAAGCGTCTCCGTATGTATCAAGCGTACCATATGTATCGATGTCTCCATATGTATCAAAGTGTCTCCATATGTATCCGTTACTCTCCTATGTATCAAATTAATATCATATGTATCAAGTGTCTCCGTATGTATCAAAGTGTCTCTCCATTGCCTCAAGCATCTCCATTATGTATCAAGCGTCTCCATATGTATCAGCGTCTCCATATGTATCAAGTGTCTCCATGTATCAGTGTCTCCGTATGTATCATGAGTCATTCCGTGTACATAAGTGTCTCCGTATGTATCAGAGTATCTCCGTATGTATCAAGTGTCTCGCATGCATATCAAGTTGTCCTCCGTATGTATCAGTGTCTCCGTATGTATCGTCTCTCAGAGTAGGAGTGCTGATCTAGGATCAGTTGTAGCCTTTTAGATCACGATGAATACGATTAGATGGACCTTGATCCTAGGTGAGCTCTCCTACTCTGAGATGCTGGATACATACAGCCCTGAGCTACAGTATATTCAAGTCTCCACTCCCTCCACCCTGTCTGAACCATATTACAAGCGCAGAGCTGTATCAGAGTGCCTGGGTGCATCCCAAATGGCACCCTATTCCTATGCAGTGCCCTATGGACCCTGGTCAAAAGTAGTAACTCATAGGAGGGTGCCATTTCAGACGTTGCCCCTGTCCCTCAGAGTAAAACAAAAATATAATTTCTTTCATTCAAACTGAGATCTTAAAGTGAAATCCCCATATAGTTTCCCCCACTTTTATGGCCACGGCAGCTATGGATGGAGCTTTTATAGGAGCTGCTAGTGGTTCCTCTGGCCCAGCCGTGGGTTTCTTTATTTCAGACCTGCTCACTGTGTCTGGTCTGAAGGTAATATGCCAATCCTCCAGGGATGACGGCAGGCAGGCAAACGGGGGATGGGGGTGATGGTGGTGGTCTCGCTCATCCCTCCTCGCTCCAAATGATCTGGTCCAATGATGGAACGCTCATAACATCCCCAGGCTGCTTCCCAGCTGGGACTGGTTAAGCACACACACACACACACACACACACACACACACACACACACACACACACACACACACCAGCAGACACACACACACACACACACACACACAGACATTATTAGAATATCTTATGAATGAGGGTCCTAGAGATCAAAGAATTGCAAACAGACAAAAAGTTGGGTCCAAAGTGGAACAAGTCTACAATTTCATACGGAGTCTCACACAGATCTCCCTATAACACTCAATAGGCTAACTGTCAATTGCTCATTCATTTAATTCTGTTTGGACTGGAGAATGGAAGTTCAAAGGCCCAAATGCTTATTATGCTGAGCTACATTAGCTCATAGTGGCAATATGCAACTTCAAGCCATTTCCCAGGCCGGTGAATGACAGATACAAGCACCATGTAGTGGGTAAATATTGTAGAAGACCTAGGCTGAAGTCTCTGAAGTGGGGCTAGTAGCATGGATCTCTGATTTCTGATGTGTGTGTGAGCACTGAGCACACAGCAGGACACTAATACTCACTTCACTGGATAACAGAACCCAGACACACACATATGCAGGCAAGCACACACACAACCTCACATTTGCCCTGCTGAGCTCCCGGGCTGTCTCCCATCTCGGCTCTTAGCGTATCAGCTCATATCCACGCCATGCCCCTTCTCATAACAGCGCATCACTAGTCAGAGCCCAAATCACTGATAATTGCAGCCAGCCGGACGGTTTCGCTCTCCAGGTGATGGTCAATAGAAGCAAGTGTGAATAAGGCTAAGAATCTTGGGACTGTGTTCTACAGACGGCCTGAGAAAAGAGGACAATCGCTTTGAAATCGTATAGAAAGGCGCAATCAATTGCAATGGCATTCAAAATGTGTTGTTTTTCAATAGCAAGATTGTCAACCCTTCATTAATCTTACTTTTAATATATGTTTGTTAATCAGAGGCAAGAAAAGGAATATTCATCTTCTGAGTATGGGCTAAGCTCTGAAAAATGTGCTCAAACCAAAAAGAGCAAACATTGAATCATTGTACAAAAGGATATTGAGCTAAATTAATTCATATTGAAGCTTGCTTCATTGGGATTCGTTTCAAGTCAGATTGTATAAGCCACAATCTTTAACATTTCATATGCAGTTTATGCAAGCAAAATGGTCCACCACCACTACCAGATCTACTGTAGCCTCTCCCTCTTATGAGAAAGGAGGAGGAGTGGCAAGGTGGATGGAGGGATGGAGAGGGAGGAGGAGAAGGAGTGGCAAGGCGGATGGAGGGATGGAGAGGGAGAGGGAGGAGGAGTGGCAAGGTGGATGGAGGGATGGAGAGGGAGGGAGGAGAAAGGAGTGGCAAGGCGGACGGAGGGATGTGGAGAGGGAGAGGGAGGAGGAGGCAAGGTGGATGGAGGGATGAAAGGAGGGAGGAGTGGGCTAGTGAATGGAGGGATGGAGAGGGGAGGAGGAGTGGCAAGGTGAATGGAGGGATGAGAGGGAGGGAGGAGAAAGAAGGATGGAGGGATGGAGAGGGAGAGGGAGGAGGAGCAGAAGATGGATGGAGGGATGAGAGGGAGGGAGGAGTGGCTAGGTGGATGGAGGGATGGAGAGGGAGAGGAGGAGGAGGGCAGTCGGATGGAGGGATGAGAGGGGAGAGAGAGGAAGAGTGGCAAGGTGGAGGAGGGATGGAGAGGAGGAGGAGAAGGAGTGGCAAGGGCGGATGGAGGGATGGAGAGGGAGAGGGAGGAAGAGGGCAAGGTGGATGGAGGGGATGGAGAGGGGAGGAGTGAGAAGGAGTGGCAAGGCAGATGGAGGGATGGAGAGGGAGAGGGAGGAGGAGGGTAAGGTGAATGGGAGGGATGAAAGGGGAGGAGGAGGGTTAGGTGAATGGAGGGATGGAGAGGGAGGAGGAGTGGCAAGGTGAATGGAGGATGGAGAGGGGGAGGGAGGAGTGGCTAGGTTGATGGAGGGATGGTGAGGGGAGAGGGAGGAGGAGGGCAAGATGGATGGGAGGGATGGAGAGGGAGGGAGGGAGGGCAGACTCAATTGAGTTGGAGTTATGGCCGTATTTCACCTTTTTGCATCACTTGGTTTTTACTATTTAGAACACAGGCCCTTTACGATATGAAAGCACACGTTGTTGGAGGAGTCCAGCTATGCAAATAACCCACAAAAAGGAGAATGAGAACCAGATATGTCCACTGACATATTTACAACAAAAACCTCAGACGTGTTAGACGTCTTATCCTCCTGTATGTAGGAGTTAGAAATAGAAACCCATATCATCCTCCTATATGTAGGAGTTAGAAATATAAACCAATCTTATCCTCCTGTATGTAGGAGTTAGAAATAGAAACACATATCATCCTCCTGTATGTAGGAGTTAGAAATAGAAACACATATCATCCTCCTATATGTAGGAGTTAGAAATATAAACCAATCTTATCCTCCTGTATGTAGGAGTTAGAAATAGAAACACATATCATCCTCCTGTATGTAGGAGTTAGAAATAGAAACACATCTCATCCTCCTGTATGTAGGAGTTAGAAATAGAAACACATCTCATCCTCCTGTATGTAGGTCTGAGCTCAATGCTCAATGAGAGTCTATGGGCTCCCGCAGAACAGAACAGAAACATAAATGTAATTCTCTGCGCTCCTATTTTGATGCATGTTTTTTGATTCCATGAATATTTCATAGCATGGGCCCAAACCGAAGCCATATAACACTCCTGCATAACCGATGCTCTCCACCCATGAACATTAGGAGGCGATGATTGAGTGCATTCAAATGAACTCATTCAAACAGCACATTGATTACTTGATGGAAGAAAAGAGAAGAGAGGTCCCCCCTCACGCGCGCACACACACACACACACATACGCACACACACACGCACACACACACACACACACACACACACACACAATATCCTACATATGTACCAGAGGAATCAGAATCAGTATTGTTTTCACATAGAGGGAGAGGCTAGGGGATGTCTGGGCCTTGGTTAGCGGGTATTTCTCCTGCTCCCCTATCTATCTTCTTAAATGATGTGTTCATTCGGTCTTGCAGGGAAGTTAATTAGGTCCAAAGATTGCTTCAGGTATTGTTCAGGTAATTCAAAATGTCAGAATCCGCAGGATGACCTGCTCCTGCACTACACGGGGCAATATTGGGTGAGTAGCTAATTATTTTACAGTGGCTGTCTGGGTCTGTGGAGTTTTGCTGCCGTCAAAGAAAGCTTAAAAGGAATAATAATTGGAAAAATTAATGATGAGATTTACAGGACACAAAGGGATTGTTACAGCATGTTACATATGATAAAAAGACAACACTTATTTACAATAGGACCTAGGCTACTCCTTCCAACGTATGACTGCAGGACTACTGTACCACTGTTACACTATTATAGTACCACGTCCAGAACAACAGCGACTAGGTACACCGCAGAAACTGCTACTGAAATAGAGTCTATTCAGTTATTAGATATGACATTGACACTTTCTCTCCAAACTTCCCTTGGTGTCAAGGACACCCCATATGTCAGTCTGGTGGGCCATATGGTCCAATCAATCAATCAATCAATCAATCAATCAATCAATCAATCAATCAAACAAATCAAATTAAACTGTCTATCAATCACTCAATCAAACGATCAATCAATGAAACGATCAATCAATCAAACTTTAAATCAATAAATATATCTATCAATCAATCAAACTATCAAATAATTAAACGATCAATCAATCAATCAAACTATCAATCAATCAAATTAAACTAGCTATCAATCACTCAATCAAAATACCAATAAATTAAACTATCAATCAATCAATCCAACTATCAATCAATCAATCCAACTATCAATCAATCAAACTATCAATCAATCCAACTATCAATCAATCAATCAATGGTCCATATCTAGGTTCTACATTATCATCAGTCAGGGCAACAAAGCAGTATACAGTCAAAACAGTAGACCTAGTGTCTCTCCAGAGCCACCAGTAATTGGATCAGTAGATGCTGCCTGGATCAGCCTAAGACTCCCACACTGAGTGGCAGTTTTTCTAGTGGTTAAGAGTGGCACAGTAACCGAAAGGTCACTGGTTCAAATCCCTGAGCCGATCAGGTGAGAAATATGTCGCTTGAGCAAGGCACTTAACCCTAGTTGTTCTGGATAAGAGTGACTGTAATGTAAAGATAAGTCTATGGAGGGATACATCCAGTAGCAGCAGGCCATTCATTTTCAGACTCAACAACTGAGAGAAGGTGTAGGAAAGACAGGGGTCCTGTATGTAGACACTGTGAGGTTCTATGTAGCGCTGTATACATCATTAGAGACTTTTCAGATGGCATTCGTTCTCCTGTCAACATTTCACACACCAGCCAATTCTCCCATCTTTCCCAGTTCAATCTCAGAGGACAACTAATAGTCTTTATGAATAGAGAAATCGGACAAATATGAATATGAATAAATGAGGGGAAACTCGTCCAGTCATTAGAGATGCCTTTAGTTTCTTATGCCATATTTAATTCAAACCAAAGAGTCCAGGTACTCCCACCTTTCTTAAAACATATTTTATTTAAAACAAAAGGCATCAATTTCTTGAATACAGAATGAGGTGTCTTTCGAATCGTTTTGAAGTGTTAAGCTATAACTAAAACTCGATAATGAAGCTCCTCCACGGAGACCAAGGTCAAAAGTAAAAATCATTATATCACAATATCGCTGTTTCTCGCCATAATGAACTTGAATATATAAATTCTTTAACGCTTCTGCCTATTTATTAAATTATACATCCTTTGTCTGGATATTGAGCAATGATGTTGGATGTGAACTAGAAGACGAGACCTTATGACATACCTGGAGCCCCCCAGAGCATGCATTATTATTATCAGCCTTTGATTGAAGGACGTTCTGTTTCTGCTTCCAGTCTGGACTAGCTACTGAAGAAACACTTGAATATGTCCCTGACTAAACTGTAATTGCTTTCTCACGCTGGACATGTGAAGAATGTTTTTTAAAGCTAAATATTATCAAAACGAACTGTGTAAAGCCTTTTTTTCCAGTCTAGTGTCTGAGAGGGCCAGTGGCTAGAGCAATAGTGGTTGTAATGTTTTAGCCTACATGATGGGCCACTGACAATCATTACATTTGTGCAAGGTGGGAGGGAACATGTGGGTTCTTGGTAGCCTAATAGCCTAATGGCTGAGACATCTATCATCAATCTGATTTCAAATGTCCAACATGTCATTTCAAATGAAACTGCAGATTACTGAGGGTGAATTAAATATCTGAATACATACCCAGCTAGTACATTTGGTTCCTTGGAAGTTGTATGAACGCATCGCTTTTGGTGTCCCATTGGTTCTGGGAACTTAAGCCATACGCTTCTGACCCATAAAACCAAACGCTTTTTTAAAATGTTCTGAAACCTGAACACACTTAACAAGATAGAGATAGAGAGAGTTTTTTTGATGCTGAGAACGGAATGTATGTTTTTTAATAATATTCTCTAGAATGTCCTTTTGAATGTTACTAATGTTTTCTTGTGGTTTTTATGGAAAGTTTTCTAAATGTACTGAGAACATGGCTTTAAATAGAACCATGAGGAAAACTTTGCAGAAAATGTTATTCTGAAATACTGAAATTCCTACAGAAGAACATTGTTTCTTGACGTCTCTCTGAACATTCTGAGAACATGATTTTAAATAGAACCATGAGGAAACCTGTAGAAAATGTTATGCTGAAGTACTGAAATTTCCACAGAAGAACGTTGTTTCTTAACGTGCTCGGAACAATTTGAGAACATGACTTTAAATAGAATCATGGGGAAACCTGTAGGAAACGTTATGCTGAAGTACTGAAATTCCCACCTAAGAAACATGGTTCTCAGAACGTTATGTGCTGAAGGTATCCTGCAGCATTCCAAGTACATTGTGGAAGGTCATGCAAAATAACATAGGACAACCATGCTCTCACCAAGCTCTAAGAAACATATGGTTCCCAGAACGTAATGTGTTAGCTGGGTATAGATTAGATTGATATGTTCTAAACTTTAAAACTAGAGCAGATTTTATCTACATAATCGTCCTGTATTTATCCCCCATTGCATTCCATTTGAGTGCTTTCACAGGAGTATGGCATCAGTATATAAAACAAAGGCTGTAGGTATCAAGCATCTCAGAGTAGGATTGCTGATCGAGGATTAGTTTAGCCTTTTAAATCATAATGAATAAGATCACATAGACAGGGGGAACCTGATCCAAGATCCACACCTACTCTGAGGGCTTTGGATACTGTCTCTGATGAGGGTTAACTCTTCCTATTGTCTTGTCAGTCACACCAGAAAGAAAACCCGATTCAGAGGCTCGCTAACAACAGTACTCTCCATTACTTTGATCCAGGAAAAAAAGGCAAAGATTATTTTTATATTCAAAGGAGAACATTAACATTAGACATTCTGCATCACAAAGTCCTCTCCGTTAACACTTCATTGAAATATCTCATATCTGTCTTCAAGAATCACGACACATCTCAGTTAGAGTCATCCCAGTTAGAGCTGGTCGGGGCTTTTGTCCCCAGCAGGACACGCCTGATCAGTGGAGTCAGCGAGAGGTGTCACATCCAGCCTAATCATTTGGCATGAAAGAGACCCTTCCAGAGATGAAGGGGTGATAACTGTCAAGGTGATAATGGTTCAGCATAAATATAGCAGATTAATTAGCAAACTAGGTGAGAGAGGGTAAGGCCTCGATGGGCCTCTATCGAATTCATAAGTAGCTTTTAATGTAAATTGTATTCAATTTATCATTATATATTGTCAACTAGAAAGAAACAACGTGTGTGTTTGTGTGTGTGTGTGTGTTTCTATCAACAAAGTGGCTGATATAAGAAAGGAGAGGTTCCCAGTGGCCCCAGTTATGGTCCAAGAGGACATTATAAATACAAAGGCAAGACATTTTCTTTATTAGAGATGAAGAATAATAAAGGTCTCACTTAGACAGACACACAATAACATGTCAGTTTGTTAATGCGAGTATCACCTTCAGATCCTCAATTAGCTCTGAGACGCCAAACAAAACCGAAATGACAAGCTGATGCTCTGAAAACACAGGATATACAGAAATATACAGATTTAGTTTGTCTCCACATTTCAACTGCCTCTGATTCACTTTTCCTCTCTGGGGGACTGAGGTTCTCTCTCTCTCTCTCTCTCTCTCTCTCTCTCTCTCTCTCTCTCTCTCTCTCTCTCTCTCTCTCTCTCTCTCTCTCTCTCTCTCTCTCTCTCTCTTTTTTTTCCCCCCCACCTCACAAGCTTTCACCATGAATTACAATTAACCCGGCAGTCTAGTAAAGCTTCGCTGGGGAGAGGGGTATTTAATATGCTCCTAATGCATCAGTTTTATAATTTCATTCACATCCGATCATAATTAGTGTACATAACTGAGATCACACATTGGAGTGGTTTATGCTCGTTGCATTTCTTACTGTTTCATGATGGTGAAGCAAATGAACTGGTGAGAGGTGGAACACATCAGACAGGGAATACTATAATATCATTGGTGAGTGTGTGGTAGAGACTCAGAAGGGATAACTGTGTTACATTGTCAGGGAGAGCATTGAATAGAAGGGGATATACTGTAGGTCTACGCCGAGTGACACTGCTTTTTCTCTTATTCGTATTGAGGTTAGGTAGCTGATTCAATGGATGAAACACCACACTTTTAGAAAAAAATGGTGCTTTCTAGAACCTAAATGGGTTGGCTGTCCTCTTAAGAGAGCTCCTTGAAAACCCCTTTTGGGTTCCATGTAGAATCCTTTCACATAGGGTTCTACATGGAACCCAAAAGGGTTCTATCTGGAACCAAAAAGTGTTGTACCTAGAACCAAAGAACCGTTTGGATCCCTTTTTTCTAAGAATGCATGGTAATAGGTAATGGTGGATATGTTGACATTGTTAGTGGCCAACTGATATGTTACATTAGGCCCATTCATTTGTGACTAATTTTGCGCCTGAAACAAACCTGGCTAAAAAACTCCACAACTTTTGACAATTGAGAGTAATGTTCATGTCGATTTTAGGTCTTTAAATCAATATACTCCTTTTAGATTTGGTATGATATTGATTTATTCAACCTTTGCCTTAATATTGACAATAAATGGGAGACATTTGTTTGCAAATGACAGGAAAAAATTATTAGTTTGTTTGCATAGACCCCAGAAGTGGAAAATATGTCCCCAAAAACGTGAACAGATTTGTAGTTGGGCATTTCAAATGTGGAGAAAAAGAATCATGTTTTGTGGGTAAATTGATACCGAGTTGTTCACGAAGATGTTACAAACATGTAGATGACAGTCCTGTTCACATGCTGAATTGTGAACTGTTGTTCACGCGCTCTTAACTGTTGCTCACGCACTAGGATCACACCAACTTTAGCCACAATAGGGATGTTCTGGGATTGTTAAAAAAATTGCTCTCGCTTTCTTAGGTAATCAAACAAATTGCGTTAACGTTAATAACCTCAGTATAAAAATCATATTTTACTTAAAAAAATAATTGATTCTGAGTTGTGGTACAGGCCTATTGAATATTAGACATATCCTATGGAGGAAAAAAAATAGAAGGTACACCATAATGTTGCACTGCTGTGGCTACCTGCAGTAACGCTGAGAGGGCCTTGATGCATTTAACCTAATCTTGTCCAGTCTGGTTCCACATGAGAGGTGTTAAAAAGGTACACTTACTGCTTCTAATGCAAAATCATTCAACCTGGGTGCAACACTCTCTCTCTTTCACTCTCTCTCTCACACACGCACACACACACACACACACACACACACACACACACACACACACACACACACACACACACACACACACACACACACACACACACACACACACACACACACACACACACACACACACACACACACACACACAGTGAACAACAAAAGGAGGAATGCCTTGCAGACAGGGATGTTGAAGATATAGAAAGTTGATTGTGTAGAAAGAGGGATGTGGCCACTCAGCACTCTCATGAATATATAGCTACCCCCAATGTTGTAAAACCACCAATGTAATCTAGGTATATTCATCATGAAACATGTACATGAATCCTTGTTTGATCAACAGAAGTCCTCCCAATAACTACCAATGTTCAGAGACACTACATGTAGTCAAGGAGGGTATGTATGACTGGGATGTCTACCAAGTCTCAATACTACCCACTGTTTGATTGAGTCAACACAGAAACCAAGAATCTCATTCATACTCTTGTATATGTGTGACACACAGCCAAAATGGAGCATGTCTCATTTGTGTCCAACCTCTTCTCTGAGAATTGCAGTCAATATCCATCCACCATTGGTTTTCTACCACAGGAGCTCATTCTTGTGTCTGGTACACACAGATAATGGTACAGTCTGCTCTGTCAGAGGAGAATGGTAAAGGAACTGCTCTTGTCAGAGGAGAATGGTACAGTCCGTACAGTCAGAGGAGAATGGTGGGCGGTCCCGTCTGTCAAAGGGAGATTGGTAATGTCCGTTCAGTCAGAGTGGAGAATGGTACAGTCCGTTCTGTCAGAGGAGAATCGTACGGTCCGTACAGTCAGAGGAGAATGGTATGGTCCGTTCTGTCAGAGGAGAATGGTACGGTCCGTTCTGTCAGAGGAGAATGGTACAGTCCGTTCTGTCAGAGGAGAATGGTACGGGTCCGGCTCTGTCATCAGAGGAGAATGGTATGGTCCGTTCTGTCAGAGGAGAATGGTACGGTCCGTTCTGTCAGAGGAGAATGGTACAGTCCGTTCTGTCAGAGGAGAATAGTACGGTCCGTACAGTCAGAGGAGAATGGTATGGTCCGTTCTGTCAGAGGAGAATGGTACGGTCCGTTCTGTCAGAGGAGAATGGTACAGTCCGCTCTGTCAGAGGAGAATGGCACGTCCGTCTGTCAGAGGAGAATGGTACGGTCCGCTCTGTCAGAGGAGAATGGTGTACCAGTGTACCTGGCTTGGAGCAGATAAATGGTATGTCTGTTTCTGTGTGATAGAAGCCCAGCAACGGTGAGGTCCTGGGGGGCCTGTGGCTCCACATTGGGAACACCTAAACCGATGGTTCTGATCCAAACCTGTTTAAAAAACTATATTCAGGTTCAAAGTAAATGGGGATGTCAAAAGTTTTGTAACAGATAAATGATTTATTGGAGAATTAATGATAGGCTCATTCTGTTTCTTTTGCAGTGGTAGTAACATTATTAAAAGTGTGATTACAAACTATGTGTATTAAGGAATGTATTGAACAAACAGCCAAACAACTGACTGGATGAAGAACATTAAAAATAAAAAGAATTAATGAATGTAAATAACATGTAAGATTCAAGTATAATATGACAGTGCACTACTTCTTTGTGTGGGGGGAAAGTATTTTTGTTGTATTTTTAAAATGTGAATTGTGATTTTCAGGGGTGCTGGGAAACACCTAAGCACCCTGCTTTCCGCGGCTATGGAGGACAGTGTATTACTCTTCCTTTGGAACAAAAAATCACATTCCAAACCAGAATAAGTCAAAGGCCCAGTTATGATAATGATCCTATACTATCTATTGTGTTATTAGATTTGTCACACAGCAGAGAAACTAACTGACATGGCGACATTGCAATAACACTTTTTTAATATATTTCCAATTCGCCAATGTTCTAGAGTTCAGGCAACTATTGCCATATTTCCCATGTAATGCAGACACTAACCACAGCCCAGATAGGCTTATAAGACTCAAAAAGGATGATTCCCCAGAGACATCCCTCAGATGTGACCTCAGTGTGCTCCACATTTCTGGTATTAATGGAAAGCAAATCAGGGTTGTGTTCAGTAGGCACAAAATGGAAGAAAATGCAGTGAAACAACAAGGTAATACAGGAAATTGTTATGCTCCAGTGTGCCCTAATGAACATGACCAAGGAGATGCCTGAGAATTCACCAGGCAGTGCAGGAGTATCACAGAAAGAATACACTCTCACAAAACAGCTACAGTGGAATGATTAAACAAGTGTGCTATCTATCATACAGTGTTGGTGTTATCACATCACTGTATTCAGTAGATTCTATATGTGTTGTTTCCCTTAGTGTTGCAAGATCCTATGGATGAAATCATTTACAATTCTTTTCTCCTCAGGGCACCTGCTTGCTGCCTGCTTTGGTACCTCCGCTCCCCCTTGTACTGCTCGTTGGTGCGGCCCAGACCGGTCCTGGTCATGCAGGCAGCCCTGGTGCTGATCCAGCTTATCTGTGCTGGGCTGGGCCCTCCGGGACCGGGGGCTTCTGCCGCCATATGGCTGACCCAGGCCCCGGAGCCTTCCCTGGGGCGAGCCGTGGCTCAGCGCTGCCTGGATCAGAGCGAGACTGGAGCCCACGAAAATAGTCTGATCTCCACATTCCCTTCCTCTACCCCAGCGTGACTACACAGATGTGTTGTGTTTCAGCAAATTCCGGAAAGTGGGGAAATACTGACAGAAGGAGAAAAGAGAGGAAGGGGGAGAGGAGGGAGAAATGGAACCATGGTAAGAGGGTTAATTTGTATGCATCAAATCTGCTGACACGCTTAGATTCCCAGTGGATCACAGCATAACACAGGAGAAGTCATGGTAAACCTGGTTTGTTTTTCCAGTGCCAGGTGTGGAACAGAACACCCTGGTAATGGACAGTTTGGCAGTGGTGCATAGATGGATGCTCTACTGGGATTTCCCATCGGTGACAGTATGCAACACAACACACATTACCTTGTGGGAGACACATGCACTTTCCAGCTGTTTTGCTTTCAAAACAGCCCAGGTGTTAAATAATAACCTGTCTGACATTTTGAATGTGCTTCTCCCTGTTTTGAATGCAATGGAGGCCACTATTTGCATGCATTTTACTCTCCTAAAGGCAAACAAAAGGGGAAAGATAGGAGAGAGAGGGAGGAAAAATGTCAACAGCTTTTAAACCAGCAAAAGAATACATCTAAATGCCTCAAGACCCCAGCACCCTGCCAGGCCTTTCATCCCTCTGTTCATCCTCCTGCTCATCCCTCCGCTCATCCTCTGTTCATCCCTCCGCTCATCCTCCGCTCATCCTCTCGCTCATCCCTCCGCCATCCCTCTGTTCATCCTCTGTTCATCTCCTTCTCCGGTCATCTCTGTTCATCCTCTCCGCTTCATTTCTCCGCTCATCTCTCTGCTCATCCCTCCGGGGTCATCCCTCTGCTCATCCCTCCCCGGTCATCCCTCCGCTCATCCCTCCGGCCATCCCTCCGCTCATCCTCGCTCATCCTCCGTCTCACTGGTCCTCCTGAAGGGCAGGATGATGGAGGATGGAGGGGGTTCTACCTCTTTTGCCTTTTATCCCACAAGCCTAGGTCTCTCTCTCTCTCTCTCTCTCTGAGATGAACTGCAGAGGTAGACAGAGCGAAAGAGAGAGGGAAGAGAAGGGAGGTGACACTAACACACATCCACCCCTCCAAGCACTATGAGGCCTAAGCAGGTTGGGGTCAGTAAGGATATGAAAGAGAGAGAGAGAGAGAGAGAGAGAGAGAGAGAGAGAGAGAGAGAGAGAGAGAGAGAGAGAGAGAGAGAGAGAGAGAGAGAGAGAGAGAGAGAGAGAGAGAGAGAGAGAGAGAGCGAGAGAGAGAGAGAGAGAGAGAGAGAGAGAGAGATACAGAGAGAGAGAGAGAGAGAGAGAGAGAGAGAGAGAGAGAGAGAGAGAGAGAGAGAGAGAGAGAGAGAGAGAGAGAGAGAGAGAGAGAGAGTCATTATTTGCCAGCCTAAGGGATGTGGTCGCAACACGGGCCAGATGGTGTACCAACAACAGACAGAAAAGGCCAACCTATTAGAATCCTCTGTAGTATTACTGGTTTGCTATCAAATACCTGCAAAGGCCTTCTTACTCAGCACTACCTTGTTATCTAATTTGTGTATGTTTATTAAACGACATGTATGCATCCTCGCTCTGTGGACTTCTCGGAGGTACCACCACCATTTGCATTTTGGAGTACACAGTTTACAGAATGTTTAGTGTTTAATATGTCTAAGAACATGTGAAGAAAATAGTCTTACAGAAATGAGTAAAACAAAATAAAATCTTCAACTATAATAACGTATTATCCATTATCAAACAATATCAAGCTAAGAAATCAAATCAAATTTAACAATGAGATGATTTCCTATTTTGGTCATGTGTGCTTGTATTGAACAATTTATTAGTGTATACATTTTGTATGTCTATAATGTTGTCACAGACAGTAAATAGACAGGAAATAAAGATGCATATCTTATCAAAATAATAATCTAATTAGTGAGCAACATTTTAGTTGTTAATATCACTAGAGGTGGTACTACTAGTAGTAGTGGTGACAGTGATATTTGTGTTAGCAACAGCAGCATCAGTATCAGTATTGAATCTGGCAACTGACGCCATGTTATAACGTTTACATGGTTTGCAGGGACACCTATTGGTCAGATATGCAAACTGCAATCTCTCCATTTAAAGTTTTAGACATGATATACACTCGGAGTGTACAAGGCGACATCTGCTCTTTCCATGACATGGACTGACCAGGTGAATCCAGGTGAAAGCTATGATCCTTTATTGATGTCACTTCTCAAAAGGGAGAGACGGTTAAAAAAATCCATCTTTTTCAATCAGTGTGCACCAGATGAAGGGAAAAAACTCAAAAGAATATGCCCAAATTTTTAAAATTGAAGGGGAGGAGACAGGTTAAAGAAGGATTTTTAAGCCTTGAGACAATTGAGACATGAATTGTGTATGTGTGTCATTCAGAGGGTGAATGGGCAAGACAAAAGATATGTGTATCAAGAATGGTCCACCCCCCAAATGACATCCAGCCAACTTTGCACAACTGTGTGAGGTGTTGAATTCTTGATACACACAGGAAACTGTTTGAAAAACCCAGCAGCGTTGCAGTTCTTGACACAAACCAGTGCGCCTGGCACCTACTACCATACCCCGTTCAAAGGCACTTAAATCCTTCTTTAACCTGTCTCCTCCCCTTCATCTACAATGATTGAAGTGGATTTAACAAGTGACATCAATAAGGGATCATAGCTTTCACACTGGATTCTGGTCAAGGTCCATGTCATGGAAAGAGCAGGAGTTCTGTCTTACACTCAGTGTATAGTACTGGTAAGAATGGCCTTCAATCAACACACATTCCTTATAAAGTAATGAGCTGCGTTCGTTAGTGTTGAATAAAAACAGGTTTGTGATACATAATTAATTGCAATTAAAATGTTATTCATATTCAACCCCTCCTTAACGAGGTCTAGAGTTTTTAAACTTTGGTCACAAACCAAGCAATCAAGTCAGCGTGTAAAGAATACATTAAAATAAGGAATTAGTACCTTAGGACATCTTAATTAATCATGCATTAAAGATAATCATTATTGGTTTATAAACAGCAGCATTTCAAGAAGCCACCAGCGTACTATTAAAGTCCCAGGATATGCAACAACGAGTAATATTGCAATGGCGGACTTGCATAAAGATGGCTCAGGCATTACCATTTGATAACTTTGCTGTATTGTAGATTTCTCTCCGTTACTCTTTTTTTGTATGGTCATTAGCACAATATACATGTGATCCCAATTCTAAGCTCCAAGGTATGGGCAATTTGAAAAAACGAAGAAAGTAGATTTCTGCTGATTTATTGGTGCATTGAAGCATAAGTTTAAAAACTCTGTGGATACTGCTAAACCAATGTGATGTCTGTACTCTGCCATCTTTATGATGTCATTACATTTTGCAGGCCAGAAAAAATCCAACAACAGCATATCATTTACGATGAATACATTTGGCATTACAGTTCAAGACTAAAGTGAATGTTGCAAGTATGGGATGGACAATTTCAACATTTGGTCGATGTATGACATTTATTGGGAAATATTCCTAATTCTGTCATTATGGTAGAAGTGAACATACATAAGTTGGATTTCCTCTGACACCTTCTACAGTGAGTAAAGTTAGCCAGACAGGGAAGAGTACATACACAACACATACTGCAAGATGCTCAGCAAAAGAGTCCAAGGAGGTTACATACTTATTAAGAATGCCTTCACAATACAGTGTTCTTTCTTATTTATGACTCGTTCCAATTACATAGTTCAAAAAAGGTTACATTGAGTGGGAGAAGGAGAAGTGGGAGGGAGTGGAGGAGGAGAAGTGAGGAGGGAGGAGAGTGGAGGAGTGGTTCGAGGGGAGAAGGGGAGAAGTGGGAGGAGTGGGAGAAGTGGGAGAAGTGGGAGGAGTGGAGAAGTGGTGGGAGGGAGGGAGAAGTGGGAGAAGTGGGAGAAGTGGGAGGAGTGGGAGAAGTGGAGGGAGTGGGAGGAGTGGGAGAAGTGGGAGGAGTGGCAGTGGAGAAGTGGGAGGGTGGCAGAGTGGGAGAAGTGGGAGGAGTGGCAGAGAGTGGAAGTGGGAGAGGTGGGAGGAGTGGGAGGAAGTGGGAGAAGTGGGAGGAGTGGGAGAAGTATTGGGAGAAGTGGAGAAGTGGGAGGAGTGGGAGGAGTGGGAGGTGGGGGGTGGGGTGGGAGGAGTGGGAGTGGGCAGTGGGAGGAGTGGAGAAGTGGGAGGAGTGGGAGAAGCTGGAGAGAAGTGGGAGGAGTGGGAGAAGTGGGAGAAGTGGGAGGAGTGGGAGAAGTGGGAGAAGTGGGAGGAGGGAGAAGTGGGGGAGTGGGTGGGAGAAGTGGAGGAGTGGCAAGAGTGGGAGAAGTGGGAGGAGTGGGAGGGGGGAGAAGTGGGAGGTGGGAGGAGTGGGAGAAGTGGGAGAAGTGGAGAAGTGAGAGATGGAGAAGTGGGAGGAGTGGGAGGTGGGAGGTGGGAGAAGTGGGAGGGAAGTGGGAGGAGTGGCAGGAGTGGGAGAAGTGGGAGGAGTGGCAGGAGTGGGAGAAGTGGGAGGAGTGGCCGAGTGGGAGAAGTGGGAAGTGGGAGAAGTGGGAGGCGGGAGGGGTGGGAGAAGTGGGAGAAGTGGGAGGAGTGGGAGAAGTGGGAGGAGTGGGAGGAGTGGGAGAAGTGGGAGGGTGGGAGGTTGGGAGAAGTGGGAGGAGTGGGAGGGTGGGAGAAATGGATGAGTGGGAGGAGTGGGAGATGTGGGAGAAATTGGGAGGAGTGGAAGAAGTGGGAGGGCTGGCAGTTGGGAGAAGTGGGAGTCAGGGTGGGAGAAGTGGGAGGAGTGGGAGAAGTGGGAGGTGGGAGAAGTGGGAGGGTGGGAGGAGTGGGAGATGTGGAAGGAGTGGGAGGGGGTGGGAGGGAGTGGGAGGAGTGGAGAGTGAGAAGTGGGAAGAGTGGGAGGAAGTGGGAGGTGGGGAGGTGATTGGGAGGAGTGGGAGGTGGGGGAGTGGGAGGTGGGAGGGTAGCAGGGTGGGAGAAATGGGAGGAGTGGGAGGTAGGAGAAGTGGGAGAATTGGAGTGGGAGGTTGGAAGAAGTGGGAGGAGTGGGAGGAGTGGGAGGAGTGGGAGAATTGGGAGAAGGACTGAAAACATAAGAAGAGAGGGAAGGAAAGAAAAAAAGTATCCCCACTCTGAAGGCATAACCCATTCATGTTTTCCACTCATTTTTTCTGTTCATTTCCATGGTGCTCAACATGGGGTGTAGTTTGCCAACCATTAGAGTCCTCCCTTAGCAGAAAAGACTCTCCTCGATTCAAGCCTCACCTTCTTTGCTTCCAGCTACCTTTGAAAGAACAGTGTATACAATAAATGGAATAATATTCATGAATTGTCATTAAAAATGTAAAAGTTTTTTCTCGCTTTAGACTTGGGATGTGTTTTGAAATGATATAATGGACTGGAGACGTTCAGAATTGTTCACCAACCAAACCTCCTCTAGCTATGATGAGATCCAGAGACAGACGTGGTGGAATCGTCCCTCTTCCTTTACGCAGGAGAGGAGAGGGGCAACAGAGCTTTAATTATGTGGAAGAACCAAGGTGTTATTATGGATATAAGGGGCTCCTTTCTCCCGTCTTCAGTTCCCCTGTCCCCAGCCCAAGGCACTTTGCTCCATGTCACCATTAACCATGCCTTGTACAGAGACACCAGGTTAACTAGGACAGACACAGTCAGACAGATGATGGGGAATTGTAATTAGGATTACTATGTACAGGAATGTGGGGTGTGTGACAATTTCAGAATTGCAAAACTGTAAGTTATATAATTATACTCTTGAGTAAAGTATTTTTTTGGGGAATATTGGTAAATATTTTACAATAAGGAGGTTCAAGACCCTCGTAAGACATCACAGCAAAATGGAGGGATGTGCACCGCAAAAGGAAATAGGGTAAAGGTATTATACTGGGAAAGATGGGTTAATCTGTGAACATCGCAGAGTAAAGAT
Organism: Coregonus clupeaformis; assembly: GCF_020615455.1. Lineage (NCBI taxonomy): Eukaryota > Metazoa > Chordata > Actinopteri > Salmoniformes > Salmonidae > Coregonus > Coregonus clupeaformis. The sequence goes on along the minus strand of NW_025533922.1, from coordinate 219,220 downwards.
CCGAATGAATGGTGCATTGGCTGCTGTGGGTGAAAATCCAGCACTTGCAGAGAGAGGAAATTAGGAATATATATATATACAATTAGTTAACTACATGTACCATACATGTGAGAGAAAATAGCTGTAAGTAGCAGTTGAAGTAGTGATGTCTGTTAGTTTACTCCAATCAGGGGAAGGATGGTAGGGTTGGGAAAACAATCAAATAAAAACATGAGGGGGATTAGAAAAGATGCAAACATTTAATTTGATAGAACCCCAAATCTATCTCCAATATTAAAGTGATTACCCCCCACAAAAAAAATACACTAAAAGTTGCTTATATCAAATCTATATATTTTTATAAATGTTTTTAATTGTTGATTTTTTTGATTTTACGTAATGTTAAAGGATTGTGGTGAACCTCTTTGTCCACAGTTTTTATCGGCAAATTATTTGCTTAATAATTATAAAATTTAACATAAGTGCTCAGGGGTCAAAGAGATTTAAACACATATACGGTACAAATCTTTCTTGTGCACATATGATTAACATCATAATGAAGAGGTTTTTATCACACTCACAGAAGTGATTTAATGGCATATCACGACTGTACTGTACCATCGACGTATTCCATCCTGATACAGAACACAAGCTAATTGAAAACCAGTAATGGGGCACGATCATTGTTAGAAGAAAACAAGGTAACACTCATTTGTAAATAAATAACTATCACATTCATCTCTCTCAGTTCAAACGTCTCAATTATTCATTTATATGAAATTGTGTTGTCTAGTGTGAACGGACGATTTCCTCCCATGACACACACAAACATAGTTTGGCCCTCTCAGGGGCCTATGTGACCTCTGTGCCAATTTTCTCTGAAGACCCAAATTGTTTAGGAATCCATTTCCTACAAGGACGTTTTGAAAACCCTGATTTGTCCCTCATCCTAGGACCATTTGTATTACAGAAGACAGAGATGAATAATACATTGTGTTATGTTGAGCTAAAGGAACAAAAACTGGAATACGAACACATGATTTGCTCTGTGTTAGATAGAAACTTCTCTTGGCATTATCTGAATCATGTTGTCCATTTCACGGATAATATGAATAGAAGTATGAATAATGGTAGAGGGAATCAGAAAAAATACAACCAAAGTAATTGTATAACACATTAGTTGGCTATGTAGGCCAAATTATTACGTTATTCGTGCTGCTATCGTTTCCTACTGTGAAAATACTTTGAATGATTATTAATTAAAATGGTATTATATTATATTAATTTTACTTTATATTATTTCAAATATGATACTTTAAAATCTCAAATCAAATCAAATCAAATTTTATTAGTCACATGTTGATACACAAGTGCAGACATTACAGTGAAATGCTTACTTACACCCTTAACCAACGTCGTTTATTTAAACAAAAATTAATAATAAATAACAACAAAAAAATCGTGTTGAGAAAAACAAAGAGCAGAAGTAAAATAAAAGTACGTTCTATATATGTACAGGGGAGTAGCGGTGCAGAGTGTTTGTGGGGAGCACGGCTAGTTGAGGAATAGTTGAGTAATATGTAAATCATAATTAACATAGCGCACGCTGCTTGGCAAAATATCTGTGTATAGTATTTTTTCTATAAATAGTTATTTAAACCGCGCATAGTAAGCTCTTCAGATCAGTAAAAGTTACAGGATAACATTTTAGAGGGTGCAGTCCACTTTGGTCCCAAAGTAGGGAGAAAACATACTGCTGTGAATATGCAAAATGTGCAAAATTATAAATCTACTTTGCAGATATCTTCAACATTTACCTGGTATTTACTTCTAAAATAAAATTAAAAAATAGTTATAATATGTGATTGGGTTCATTATAAACTCTAATCACTATTAATCTATAATTTCAAACATATTTCATTGCAAGCCCAATGAATAAAATAATGGTAGTGTAAAAGGCTTTGCAAATGACCCACAATGGAAGAAATCTTCCAACATGTTTGAACCTTTTCAAATTAACTGGGATACTTTGATATCAAATGTACTTATTCAAATTTCAACATTGAAGGTGGCTTGTGGCGAACAAGATAATTTGATTATAGTTGAAGTGGCTGTAATTAGTCAAATAAAAAGGGAGAATTTTAGAGAAGGCAAGAGTTTACTGAAACAGTCATGCCATAATAATTGGACTTCTTTAGAAATGCTATACTATATTATCTAATGGACAATCTTCTCTACACTGTGGATTTATGCTGCTTGTATATATATTTACATGTATGTATAGTAGGTGAATAAAACAAGTTAAAATTAATTTCACGACTTCCCTGCATTTGTAGCCGTTTCACATGTATTTTCCAAGCTATATATTGTTTGTCATCAAATTCATAAACCAGGAATTGGGTTCACCAAATATGAACCATGAGAATGATGCAACTACATGTATCCATGGGTTGAATAATATGAATGTAAATCAGGCGTATTCAACCGGGAGTCCGTTTTTGCTAACGTATGATGGGGGTTTCTGGGTCTTTGGTTGCCCTGGGCTTGAAGACCCCTGATGTAAATCATTCACTTATGTGCTGTACTGCAAAATGTATACTTGTGATAAATTTGACTCAGCGCTCTCTGACAATCAATCAATGCTATTTGATGTACAAAATTGTTTTACCATTAATACAACACAGTATCATTACTGCAACAAATAAGGTAAATGCACCAATCATTGCTGTAATAATAAATTTTTTTCTGCAATTCATATCCAATAGCTTATTTTTTTATTTATTTTTGTCAGTAATTGCACAAGGCTGGGAAAAAAATCAATAAAAATAACATTTAAGAGCACAATGAGAAAAATCACATACTGTTCCTAGCTTTTTGTTGCTGTTGCTTTTACCCAACAATCGAGAAGAATCAATAAAACGTGAATATTTGCTCCTTTCACACTCTTCCATTATGAAATTCCTTCCTTCTCTCTTTTTTATCTGCTGTTTCATGTTTTGGAATGACATGATGTCAGCTAACGGTTAGACATGGTCAAGTAATCACAGAGATGAAATGTGGGAATGACCTCTCTCAGCAGTTTTTCCACTAGCCCTGTTTAGTTCTATGAAATGCTGCACGGTATGAATTCATACATAATTTGGGGCGAGCTTCTGTCATGTGATCTTTTGTAAACGTTGTTCATTCAGATTCCAGCAAAAGGCCAGTGGATAACTTTAATAAAAGATTACGAAATGAGAGAAAAGATTCCCCTCGTAAAGCAACACTCATCCATTTTAATGTCTGAAGAAAATTTCCATTTCTGGTTTCCCTTTTTCCTTTGTAATTGAGATTCATTTTTGCAGAAAACTAAATTAGTTTGAATAGTATAATTTGTAAATATATGTTAATTAACCCCCAATCCTACATCTTCTGCACTGTTCAACAGAGAACTGAACAGAGCCAAATTAAATTCAAACTTACCTGTAAGGCAGATAGACATATCTTATTAAGGCTCTAGTCTATGAATTAAGGCAAATAAAAACACTGGCTCATAGTTAACTTTTTTCGCTTACTCAGTTGTTCTGAGGAAGAACAAGAAGGTCTTAATTGCATTGTCGTTAGTGGGTCTAATAATTGCCAAGGGACATTTGGGCTTCTGTGAACCTACACATGGGCTGCGTCCCAAATGACACCCTATTCCATATATAGTGCACTACCACAGCAGAGCTGGTCAAAAGTAGTGCACTACATTGGGATTAGAGTGCCGTTTGGGATGCAGATTATAAAACTGCCGTATACCCCTGTATGCAAGTGGATATAAAACCTGAAGAAGCAACCCACAGGAAGAGGATGGCCCAACCACTGCTTTCTTAATTGAAGGAGAGATTAATAAAGTAGTTGCAGTTTGTTCTCCCTAAGGGTTGTATTTTAATCATCTTGGAGACACTAGGGTTCATGTGTGGAAATGTCTGCCCTCGCGGAAAGAACCACAAAACTTAAAAGGCTTGTCTTAAAAGATCACTGAATTGGTGCATTTACTTGTCGTCTATAATTTACTGTTAATTGTATGCAGATCAAATGTTAAAAGAAAAGTATATCTTTACTGTGTGAAATATCGCCTGGTGGACTGAGACTGCTGCTTATGGAAATTGGTCCCGAATTAGTGAGGAAGGAAAGAAATGAACATATAAAAGAGTCCACACAGAGATGGAGAAGACGATGGTGGTGAAGATGATGATGTAGGATGAGGATGATTATAAATGTAGTCGCTACGGCTCCTGAAACGTGATACATGGGTCAAGGTATAGGAAAGTGTGACATCTACGACTACGTAAGCACGCTATCCACACTCAACTGCTCTGCTCATCTGGTGCCATTGGTGCCCTATCCTACTCTCCCAGAGTAAGGCTGTCCAGCACTCCCCATGCTGTGACCTAAACTGTGCTATGCTAGGCTAACCCCACAAGTCTCCAAAACACTAGCCACTTAAGTCAGTGGTACTGACACTTTTCCTGACCTAAAGTCTCCAAGAAACTAGCCACTTAAGTCAGTCATACTGACATTTTCCATGACCTAGTCTCCCCTGTTGTTTCCTCACTGTATCAAGGCTTTGAGGCATACAGAACTCAAAGGCCTTGTAGTGACATCACCATCCATCATCTTCAACCAACAAGCAACCATCTTGGCTCGTTATGGAAGTCTAGTTGGCAGATACCCTATAGTATTTTCCCATAGGAACTACCCATCATTATACCCAAGACTAAGTGACCTGGTATGACCGTGTACTGTATAATACTATTAAAGTTAAGGGGTTCTGAACAAAGTCAGCTTTAACTTTTGACAGCTCAAAAAAGTATTTTCTTTATTTTCTGGTCTTGCGTCAGCATCAATAGGGAAGAGAAGTGAAGGAAGGGTTTTTGTGGTGAATGTGGAGTTGATGAAATGTGGATCAAAGAGAGGCATAATCGTATTCCAGTGTATTTAAGAAAATACCCTGGACACCTAGCAGCTGGCAATCCAGGTCCCAAACGTTAATTAATTATTACTCATCCATGAGAATTCCATTCCCCACAATCACAGACGGAGAGAGGGTTCAGAAGTTTTTGAACGCATCACCATTTTTTAAACCATAAGAATGGTCATATGTTGCCTTCCCATCCCCTGAAGCATATTCTTCTCGGAAGGGGATTGTTTCTGGTATGAAGCCACGTGGCCTCAGCCTGCCAATCTGCCATTGAAATTCTAATGAACTAATCAGGGTCTTCTTTATGGAAGAGGCAAGGTACTACGTCTGACCTATGACATCAACAGTCCCATCATGCCATAGTTATGTGAATGTTCTAATTAAGCAATAAGGCACGAGGAGGTGTGGTATATGGCCAATATACCATGGCTAAGGGCTGTTCTTAGGCACAACACCACACAGGCCAGTGGATACAGCCCTTGCCAAGTGGTATATTGGCCATATACCCCAACCGAGGTGCCTTTATTGCTATTATAAACTGGTTACCAATGTAATTAGAGCAATAAAATACATGTTTTGTCACATCCGTGTTATCGTTCGATATGTAACGCATGGCTGTCAGCCAATCAGCATTCAGGGCTTGAACCACCCAGATTATAATGCTATGTGAATGATTATTTTCTGTAAAAAAATGAGATTTGGAATAGTTCCAAAAAATTGGGTAATTCCAAGAAGGCCTATAGTACACAATACATTTTTTTTTAACATGATTTCAAATGCACGCCTTCCTTCTCTGGATAGATTCCTCATAAGCAGCCCTCTATACAAGGACTTAAAAGCAGTTAACCAGAGCCATTTATCAGCGATTAAGTTCCTCATTAACATTTACCTAATTGTAATTTAATTACACCCACTCCAACACATTCATTTTCAAATGTTTTGTTGGATATGTTTCTCCATTTCTTTTTCAATTAGAGTAAGAAAAAAGTACAAGAGCCATTCATTATTAATTGTAATCAAACCATAGCCTTGCATTGCCTCTTGACCACCTGTTTCCACTTAAATATTTCACAGCTTTGTCTGTTTTTTTTCTTTCCCCCTCTTCTTCTCTGCCTCACTTTGATGTTTTTGTTCCACATTCTTCCCTTTTTCCGTCCTCTGTGGAATAGCCTTAGAATAATCCTAGTTTTTGCCTTTCATGCTCTGGAAACTTTGCATTTACTTAGTTGTCTGAAGATCCCTTTTTCCTTCTGGCAAATATCATAATATTTTAATAAAAGTAGAAGTCAGAGAGATGCAGTAAATCTGTGCTAACCACACAGCAGCGAGGTCTCTGGGAGACTGATTAGCATCCCACGGTTGGTCGGCGCTAGGCACTGCTTCTCAATAATTAGAGGATGTGCTGGTTTGCAGCCGTGACTGCCATGGTCTTGATGCCGTTTCCCAGGACAGACGGCAATTATTACAGACTATACACTTCTTTATATGTTCTCTCAGCCCTCTCAAAGCCCTCCAGTCATTCAAGATCTTTTCACTTTCAAAGGTCCGTTAATTTCCTGCATTCGTGTCACACAGGAGAGTGGCCCAGGCTGCTAAGATGTGGCCCATTGTGGGCCTGCATGCCAGTTCAGAGGACGGCTACCCACTGTGAGGGTGTGTGGCACAATCAGACAGTCGCTGAAGAGGACAGCGACCAATCAACCAAAAAGTGATCCCTCAATGGCCACACCTCAGACTCCATTGCAGTTACACAGGGTGTCCCCCAGGGCTCTGTGCTGGGGCCCCTTACGTTTCAACACCTAAATCCTCCCACTTGTTATTAAGGTTTGAATTCTGAAACTGATAACTGATTGGTAATTCAACTATGCAATCATGAGAGAAAATAATAAGAACTCTGTGTCCATATGTCTTCTGAAATCAACTGACAGACGTGATTCAACACATACTGTAGTTGAATGCGGAAGAAGACTCAAGGCTGGGTCCCAGTTGACCATAAAATCGAAGCCACAGGATTCAAGTTCAATGTAAGAAGGTGTGTTAGGGCACACATTTAAATGTGTATCTACTGCCACCTTGCAGTGAAAGACTAAGATGGCATAGATCCTTGTGTTACGGACGTCACGTTGCTTGCTTAGCGAGTACCACTTCCCCGCGATTCGGCTCATATCTGGCTCGAACTCCGGACCTCTGCTTTGCTAACAAACGTGACCGCCCTCCTTGACAGCATTCCAACTGTTTGAGCTACCCAAAAGGTACCAATTGGATGGCTGCATCCGCAACATTTCAGGCTGGCTTTGGAGTGAGCTTACGGTGCATCCTTAACTCTGTTACGCTTGCATCCTACAACCTTGGAAAGCCAAGGAACTGAGATGTAAAAGATGGCTACTTACTTTCTCCATGTTTTGAAGTGTGTTCAGTAAGGGTTTGATACCACAGGGCTGTAGGCTAATAGCTACTAAGACAGATGAACAGCATAGCCAGAGCTACATACAGCAGCATTCACACTCTACAAAGTGGGGTGTCAAACTTCGGGTTTGATAATGCAATTACATTAGATATGGCCAAGTGTTTTCGCTTAACTCTGAATGTGCCAAACATCATTCTATGGCTTGGTCTTAAATTAACCCTGTCATTTCCATTATTATGCATTTGATAAACATTTCTCATTCAAAATAACAACATCATATTTAATTAACATTAAGGCAATTCAGGCGGTAATAATTCATTATAGGTTCTTATTACCGAAAGGCATTTTTGTTTTTTTAACTTGTGCTCCTCAGGCATTCATTTAGTCACGATTATTGTACACAAATTAAAATGATACCGTTGCTAAGCTAATCACTCAAACGGACCACTCAAGACTTATAGATGTTTCATCACTGGACCTGAGTCCATTAGGTCTTCTTCATGGTGCACAGAATTTATATTTCATATCAGGGTCCCTCTTTTTCCTAGTAGGTATAAATAGAAGCCTATATCGATCTCTCTCTAGATGATAGCTTTGATTCTTATTAGCGAGTGTTCTTTCACCTTCAGGCTTGGGAATCAGCTGTGAAATGTCACGGTGACAGTTTCAATTTGCCTCAGGAGCTCACCGTGGCAACCGTGGCAACAGCCAGGCCCCAAGGTCAGCTGGTGAGGTGGTCTGTGCCTCCTCTGTGTCGACCGGGTCCTGTCTGACGCCTCTAATGGGACATCACAGGTAAACGAGGTGGCCGTGTCAGTGCCAGACAGCTGCTGTACTGCCTGTCCTATTCTCAGGTCATTTCCAATAACAAAACACAGGGCACAATCAGACAGGCAGACAGACAGAGAAAGAGCACTGTTAGTTGTAGAGTCATTGTGTTATCTTAACACACCTATACCTGAATAGTATTCTCACATCTTAAAAACAAAACCTGATCACAGAATATTCACATTGAGATATAACTTAATCTGTTGCAGTTAGAGATGGGTATAGTCTAGGAAGCCTTAGCTATATTAAGAGATGACATGCATATAACCTGCGGTAATCTGCACCAGGGCTTCATGTAGGCCTACATTCCACTGTAATTTAACCCCCTACGCTCCTCATCAATAGGCAGGTTTCCATTGACCCAGGTTTATTCTACAAAAGCAATTATTTTTTCCTTTGCAGGACAAGGATTGTCCTGACTTTCAAGAATGCCTGAATTGCTTCGCCTTGCTTTTCTGGTTGGCTGGCAAGTTTCACCATCCAATTATTGAATATCTACAGGAGTGCAAGTTTCACCATGGCACGGACCATTGCGATACGTTGGCACATGATAATTATTAGAATATGGCAAATATTAGTGAATTATTGCATTCTATCCATGCTGGCTTTGAGCTACCTGAGACATGAAACATATAGGTTGGAGGGCATACAGGCTGTCACCAATTTATTAATGTGCAATTTACCTAAATGGGTAATGGAAACACTTCAAATACGACATTTTTATTCGACAATGTAGGTTTTTGCGGAAATTGTATTTTTTTTGGGGGATTATTACGTCCAGCTGTTTTTATTGACACAAGATAGTTCAAGGGAAACTCTCCCTAGAAGACAATTGTTGCATCTATGTTCTATTCAAACTTTCTAAATGTCGACAAAAAATCACTGGAGAAGTTAATGCAACATAGCTACTGTCTCCTCAGTCAAACTACATCATACTGGGGATATTATTAATCATTACAATCATCAATAATGTAGTTAATATTCACTTAATCTTCCATGAACGCCCCACCGAGGTGTCATTGATTTAACAAAATGGCCGCCGACGACGACTGACTCGGAACAGTCACGGATTCCAGTTGGAACTCTCCCTCCCTCTCAGCCAATTAGAGTTAGAGACTAGGGAGAATTAGCGGAGAATCTGTCAGTCTATCAGATACCCCAAAGCCCCCAAGGGTGAAAAGGAAAAATAAATGTAAAACGGGCTCCCATTTCCAGCAGAAGACGATATGAAGTCTCTGGATGCGTCCCAAATGGCTCCCTATTCCACATATAGTACAGGGCTCTGGTCAAAAGTAGTGCACTATAAAGGTAATAGGCTGCCATTTAGGAGCCAGACTGATTGCGTTTAGTTTGGCCCTGTAGCTGATGCTGATCAATCTCAGGAGCCGAGGACCAGTGCGAAGGTGAGGTCCGGTAACGGGATGGGCTGAATTCCCCTATGTGTTGGTGGATGATCATGGAGCGTATCAGTGGACTAATGAGGAACACGGCTGTGATGATGGGATGCTCGATAGGGCCTTGGCATCTCTGTACCTGCTCCATGACACCACAGAACCACTGAGACCTGGCTGATAATATGCCTATGCAGTGCAACACCCAAAGGTGGAGGATAGAGCCAACTAGGTGAAAAATCTGTCGATGTGCCCTTAAGCAAGGCACTTAACCCTAATTGCTCCTGTAAGTCGCTCTGAATAAGAGCGTCTGCTAAATTACTAAAATGTAAATGTAAATAGAGGAATGGCTGGAATATCTATGGTAATACTTCTGGTAAAGTGTGGTTTAGTTGGAAGCCATCTTGTTACTTTTTTTGTATTCTGTTTATTTGGGGTTTCACCTCTTCCATAGAGGGCCTATACTGTTATATAGTACACATGATATAGATGTAATAACTCTATAAATAAAATAAGATATTCTGACATTGTTTTATTTCTTCGACTTCTCTTTTTTTGTTCAAATCACTGTGGAGTGAAATCGTACAAAAACATTTTAGTTTTTTTGGCCCGAGCTTCTTATCCACACTGTGATAAAAAACACCTTAGAGCAGGGCTCATAGCACTATTACAACCTCTAAATGTTAATTACACCAGTACACCTAATTAACAACACAGACATGGTGTTGAGAAGCCATGTGTCTTGTGGCTGTCAAACCCGTTGGCCCTGGTGTCAGGTCTGACTATATCCACCATTTTCCTATTTTTTCCTATTCCCGGAACCCCCCAAAAAAGATCTGAACCTTTTCTTTTCGCCCGAATTTACATCTTTCCCTCATTTCTTCTGCTTTCTTATCAAGAGAATTGTAATGAAGGGCAGAGCAGGAGGATCTGCAGGGATGGGAGAGAACCTGGAGACAGGAGAAAAGGCACTTCATTCATTGATGGAGTGACATTTCCATAAAAGTACAATCAGGTTTGGATTTTAAAAGTGAAATTTTAAGTAGCCTAAGAGATAGTGGTTTGATTTGCAGTGTGATCAAGCCCAAGACATCTCATTCAGAGAATAATTATTTTTGCCCCCTTAATTTCAACCGTGTTTCTCTCTCATCTCTGAGCTTACAGGTAGTGGCAAAGCCCAGTGGTATTGTTTTCCCCCAGTAAGCAATGCCAGCAGCGCAGTCTTTCTTTCTGTGCCAGAGTAGAAACAAGGCAAAAAGATATGTAGTCTGTGGAGTCAGTCATTATAGGAATTGTAGGACTGTCGGAACTGGGCCCGAAACCCCCCAAAAAGAATGAATTTCATGTACTCTAACCCCCCCCAAAAAAGCACTGCATGTAAAAAATATGTATATTTCAGAATTGAAGAGGGTTGGGGGTTCTTCTGCGTATTCACTGTTGAGTCGTTGCATATTCAATGCAGGCCTAAGCAATATAGGGCATAGGAAATTCCTATTGATGTTATGACACATGGAGCAAGAGAGATGGACAGTAATGAAGTCTGAATGTGAGGCATGCAGCAGTGGACAGAGAATTCAACTAATAAATTCTATTAGAAATTCTATTATAAAAACAGAGCTTCTTCGTTGATATGTTTTGAAGTCGATTTTTTTAAATAAATATGATTGATTAACATAGGCAATTGAACAAAATTGTCGAAATGATAAACATATGTAGATATAATGCACAAGCAAATCAAACACAGCAAATTGCTAAGAACAATTATAAGAACAGTTATATTCTTGTTAAAAACAACAGTTACACCCAAGTATGGAACCTAAGGACTGACCAGCTGGGCTAGTAGACTGCAATTTTTACTAGCCCAGGTCCAAAATCTGTGCCGTGCGATATTTGAAAATAAAACAAAACCACTATCTGGTGGGCTAGTTGGGCACATTTTCTACTAGTCTGGTCTGAAAAGTACAAGCCACGGGCTAGCGGGCTAGCGGGCTAGCTTCATTTCCATCCCTGGTTACACCTCTTCTAGGAGAACACTACGTCAAACTTCTGAAAAGTTACCTTAGTAAAACACATATACATTTTCAGTATCAAATGTGATCTGTCAGCCCTGTGCATTTTGCCTGGGAGCTATTAATCTAACATGACCCCTTTTCTGTGAGAGAAGGTGCCTGACCAATTATTTTCAGGCAGATGCAGGGATGCAGAATGACTCGAAGCATCAGGTTTTTTTTTCAGATGATGCCTAAGGTAAGGGGAGAATGGCCAGAGGCTACGGCAGGCCCCCAGGGACAAACAGAGCTCATAAACTGTGAAACTGACATCTCTCATCTATTGCCTTTGCTAACTAGACCTTTAAAAACCTTGATAGTGCTCTATGTGCCAAGCTCATCTCGTGTGTTTTCCACAGGTTATGAATTTGAAGTAATTTCAACGTATTGACCCGTGTATAAAGATGCACATAATCATCACGTATCAAGGATGGGTAAAATTGATTTAGCTTAACAAGTCCACACTCTTATTTACTTTCATATATCTTTCACCACTTCGTAAACAACTAGGAAGTGTTCAAAAATACATACAACTTCTATACAACTTTCCCCAATCAATACACCACTACCCTTTAGGGATGTTTTCTCATATCAAGATACATTTCCTTCACAAGTGTAGCTAGTTTTCTCCTACATTCATCGAAGCTTGTGTGTGTGTGTGTGTGTGTGTGTGTGTGTGTGTGTGTGTGTGTGTGTGTGTGTGCGTGTGCATGGATGTGTGTGTTTGTGTCAGAGTGGGTGTGGGCGTGGACTGCCACTGTGAGGTCACACTAAGTTTGTTTTTGGAATGCCAGTGGGTGGCGGCACACACACAACGGTTGCCTCGGTGGTGGTTCCCCTTGTGACGGATCCTCAGAATCAGACAAGCCTTGCAGGGTGCCTCCAGGAATGTTCCTTCAATCACGGGGTGGCTCGTCACTCCCGTCACCGCGTGTGTGTGTGTGTCACCTCCTTTCACCTCCACAACAACCGTCCTCATCTACTTGTAGCTCCACAATGAAGCCTCGACAGACAATCTGACAAAACAATTCTCTGGTCTACTCTATATGCATTTTATGTGTGAAGTACAGAGTGGTAATGTAAATATAACACTCACACATTTCTGTGGTGGGTCTGTATATTCCCTCTGCCTGTTAAGGAGATATTCAAACTTTGATTTGCCCTAACTCAAAAAATGTATCAACCCCTTGGAGAAAATGTCCAATAACTATAATTTACATAATAATTCAAGTTTTCCAACTGTTGCAGCAGGATTCTTTTCCGCTGTGAGAAACCGGTCAAACTAAGATCCTACATCTGTAGAACAATGGTGTTGGTATAGGAGGAAATGGCTCACATTCAGACCGGCTCAAGCCTGTGAAAAGCCCTGGTCCTACCTGTGAGGTATTGCAAAGAACTGTAACACAACAATAGTAATCGAGGTAAATAGCATCAACCCGGTGGATCCAAACCACTGGCATGAAATCAATCCATCCGAGTCAAATAATGAAAAACAAAACAGAATAATTGGCTTGCGATCGATAGCCGTTTGAATATAAGCCTTCCTTTAGCCGTATCAAGAGGCGTCCAAATGAGTTTATTGGGCCGTCTACAGAGATCAATGTCTACAGGGTCACAGTTTTATCTGGGACTTGTGCTGTCATTAAAAGAGTTTCAATAATTCATAGCACCCAGAGGTATACAGCACAGCCAACTGTTCCAACCAAGAATTAAAACACAAAAGCAGGAAAACACCCATTCCCCGGATGGATGGACATTCCAATACACAGGAACAAAAACACACTAGTTTCTATTACTTTGGATAACGATCTATCGTCAGACATACCATAGGTATCCTTGTTTATCAGGTTTTTCTATTGCTATTTCGGATGTGGCTTGTGTTCTGTTACTACCCTCGGAGGTATTAAACGTGGTCGTTATAATCTAAGCAGAAATAAATAGACTACTGATCCTTTCAATTGGCCTCCAGTACACAGGAGAGGCCAACCGTGACTCTGTCTAACTAATCAATAGACCAACAGCCGATGCCGTTGGAACGCCCTGAGGGTGTTATAGAGAGGCATTATTATCATTATTAGAAAAGATTAAAACACTCTGGGACAACAACACATGAATTTCAGAAATATTGTGGCAATAATTTTGGTTTTGCTATGAGAAAGGGGTTAGATCCTTCCACAAAAATATATTATATTGTGTATTTAAGAAGAGGGAAATTCTACATTATACAACATGAATCCTTCAATATATGATCAAACTAATTCTGCATTTTTAATTAAGAACATTCCGGAGGAAAAATGACAATGACAGCAAATGTGATGAGAGGACAAAGTTGATCATTGAGCAATTCTACTACTTCTATGGGCCTGTATAGAAAGAGTACAATCATGTACTAAGACAGGCTTGGAAAGATAGCTGTTTCAAAAGGATCCACATTACAGGGAGAGTGATAATGATATGACTTATAAATACAGAAATAGGTTATGATTGAACGTAAGGATTTAATTATACAGAAACAGTGAGGTTTATTGATAAAAGACTGAATTATTTAATAAGAAGGGGAATTTTTACCAAGACAGTGCCAGTGACAAGTGTACCAGATATGGAAAAAGAGAAGGACTCACATTCATTCTCATGTTTCGCTATAGTCATTATCACTCCGACGATGTTAACATTCACTATTTGAGAATACTGGATTAAAACATGTAGGGACCATACACATACCGGGGTAGAGACAGAATCGGACACGTTCATCATCTTATAGTTAAATATAGCATAATATCCGCCAGGAATAATTGACTTGCAATGACACCGTCCTGTATGGCTGGAGTGCATATTGCACACAGAGCTGTAGCTCAGACGCTGAGTTTCAAGTGGCGGAAAATGCGTTCTGTATTTTGCTACATTGAATATTGCACAATGGCGGTGGATCTGGGCCTATACACACGTTCTACACAATGCATAGCATAGTAAGCTAGCCAACAGAGCTACATGTGGTTATGCAGTGCACAGCGTAATTATTGGGACAATGACACATTTTTTGTTGTTTTGGCTCTGTACTCCAGCACTTTGGATTTGAAATGATACAATGAGGTTAAAGTGCAGACTGTCAGCTTTAATTCGAGGGTAGTAAAACGTTTAGCGTTTGGTCCCAAATTCCTAGCATGCAATGACTACACCAAGCTTATGACTCTACAAACTTGTTGGATGCATTTGCTGTTTGTTTTGGTTGTGTTTCAGATTATTTTGTGCCCAATAGAAATGAATGGTAAATAATGTATTGTGTCATTTTGGAGTCACTTTTATTGTAAGTAAGAATATAATATGTTTTGAAACATTTAAATTACTGGACTCCCCAACATGATTACGGATAGTTCTGAACCGCGGAATAATGATGAGTCAGAATGTTGGTAGCGAAATAGCAAACCCCCAAGACATGCTAACCTCTCACAATTACAGTAACAGGGGAGGTTAGCATTTTTTTGGGGGGTATGATATTTGTGCGTCTGTAACTTTCTCACTCATCATTATTCAAGATGAATTCAGGACTATCTATAATCATGGTAGCATCCACATTAATGTAGAAGTGTAGTCATTGTATCGTTTCAAATCCAAAGTGCTGGGGTAGAGAGCCAAAAGAAGAAGAAATGATTCACTGTCCCAATAACTACAGCAGGCACTGTATAACCACACCACATTTACATTTGAGTCATTTAGCAGGCGCTCTTATCCAGAGCAACTTACAGGAGCAATTAGGGTTAAGTGTTTTTCAACCAGTCAGCTCTGGGATTCGAACCAGTGAACTTTAATGGCCCAACGCTCTTAACCGCTAGGCTACCTGCCGCCCTATGTAGGTCTGTTGGCTAGCTTACACTCTAAAAATAGAGGTTCAACAACGGTTCTTCTAAGATCCTCAAAGTTCTTCGAAGAACCTTAGGGTTCTTGGCACTGAAAATTGCCCCCAAAAGGTTCTTCCAAGAACCTCATAGGAGGTGGGGTTCATAGAGGAACCTCCTTAGTTGGTGGGGGTTTTGCTAGAACCTAACTGGCACTGCATCTCAGTGCTTGAGGCGTCACTACAGACCCCCTGGTTTGATTCCAGGCTGTATCACAACCGGCCGTGATTGGGAGTCCCATAGTGCGGCACACAATTGACCCAGCGTCGTCCGGGTTTGGCCGGTGTAGGCCGTCATTATAAATAAGAATTTGTTCTTAACTGACTTGCCTAGTTAAATGAAGGTAAAATAAATAAATACATGAAATAACTGCCCAACTGAAACATTTGGATTTGAATTTGAAACGACAGCAGGTGCAGGCACTTAACTGAAAAATGTAAAGATCTCCTCAATTTAAGGTAAGGTTTGTCCCTTTTATGATCTAAATTGATATTGTTTTTATGATGATACCATCTATCATTCTTCACTTTGTAGCAAATCTTTCTAAAACAGAAAATGGACAAAATTCAATTGATATCAATCAACAAAGAGGTAAGAATATGTAGGCTATAAGAATATGTTGAAGGCTAGCTGTATTGGGTGCAGATGACTGAACTGCTCACTTTTGTGTGTGTGTCTGCAGGTATACAGTCGAGGAGGAATACAAAGGTATGTCAATTAGTATTGGTATGTTATGCAGATCACATGTACCATCCTCCTCCCTTTCCTCTTCAAAGAAAATCCCATAGGCCTCTACATTATGGACAAGGTATGTGTGGGAAAACCATTATCAAAACAGTTTTTTTCATTCACATTTACCACAAAAACCAAGGTATGAATACTGTCGTGTGCATGTTTTGTTAAACATCTGTATAATAAAATAAAAAATGGATACATAGACTTCACCCTCCCTACACCTCTGATGAATATAACAGGAAACCTGTTCGATCAACATGCACTGCAAAATCATTCTGGCTATGGATACGGAGAACATCAACACATTAACATCAACACGCCAGAGGATATATCAATTGGACTTGGGGTTCTGCTGGGAGTTTACCTCATATTTTGCCACTAAAAATCATAATAAAACACTGACAACTAAAATATTGTGTTATTAGAGCTATGCGGATTAAAATACGGCGATACACACACACATAATAGGGGAGTGGGCAGTTCAAAAAAATGAACCCTAAAAGGTTCTTTGAGGATCCATTAAATGTGGATCTTTGAAGAACTTATAGAGGTTCCCCACAGCTCCAATTTAAAGAACCCCTATAAAGGATACTCCAGGTGAACTCCTTTTCTTTTTAGGGAGTGCATAATGCTATGCATTGTGTAGAACTTGTATATAGGCCTCAGGATCACACCGCCATTGTGCAATATTCAATGTAGCAAAATACATAGAGCATTTCCACAACTTGAAACTCAGCGTCTGTAGCTACAGCTGTCTAATTTGCCTCCAATAACAGGACAGTGTCATTGCAAGTCAAATATTTGGACGGATAATGTGCTATTTTAACTAATTAGCTAGCTAGTTCTTCAGTCTCACTGGCAGTAGAACCCATTAGTATCCTAATGTGTATGTACAGTACAGTAATTACAATCTTTTGGGGAAAGAGAGGAGGAGAGGATAGAGAGAGGATTACACTGGAGACACTTCAACAGATCCCTGGTGAGATGGCTACAGTTTATACCAGGACTAAAACACTATGTATTATGCACTGTAATTAGGCCAATGTAAACAGGGTGATATGTGGGAATCTGTTTGTCTCTTGAGTTAGCAATGTAATTAAGATGGGGGATCATCATGAGACATCGAGAGATCAACTTTGATAAGTAGCAGATTGTGCTTTTAGATGGCAATTCATACTGCTGATACTTCATATCAGCATCAATTACTGAGGACCCAAACTCTGCACCAAACTAAATCAATCTAATGGTCTTTGTATTTTAATCATTGGCCTGAACACTACAAGACGCAACAACATGCAAATGCAGCATTGGCGCCATCTTCCCTAGTTCTTTGTATTCCATTCCAACGTGTCTGCCCTGTACATTTGGATCAACCGTACACCCCAAAAAAATAACACGACCAGTAACCAGTGCTACAAAGCTGGCTTGTGTTTGAGCTTCACAGAGACACGGGCAACTACATGAAATATTTAGCTCTCCACCTTCCCCACATATAAAAAGCGATTGAGGAAGAGTGGGGTAGGGTGGAGCGGCAGAACAAGTACACAAGGAGATGCCACTTCCTGTGTTCCTAATTACCCCTGTTTGCTTTGTGGGCCCTACCGCTCCTTCTCATCCAGCCGTTCTGATTGGTTTACTTGACCAAATAAATAAGTGATGGTTATAAAAGAGTAATGGCCGCCCTTCCTCCTGACCTTTCATTAATGCTTGTGCTAGAGCAGAGGTTTAGTGGACCATCCTTTAGTTCTTCTCTGTTAATGAATCCTGACTCCTAACGTGACTGCCTGATCCCTTGGAGGAACAGTGCATGGGTGTGTTTTTTATCATTCTGGGTTCTCCAGATATATCTCTCTCTCCATGCACGCATACTTGTATGAAGGGAGTTACTCTTTGTCTGTAATGATGGTAGACCGCTTTGGAAATAGCAATGAAGAACTTTCACCTGCTCTGTTACAGGGTAAAAGGGGATACGTCCTTCAACAAGATTTCAGTAGAAGCTCAACCCTTTTCTTTTCTTTGGCCTGTGGTGTGAAACAGGCACCTCAAATTGATCCTCCTCGACCTCTCCTCCTCTAGCCTACCAATTAAGAGCATTGAGCCAGTAACTGAAAGGGCACTGGTTCGAATCCCAGAGTCAACCAGATGAAAAATCTGTTGATGTGCCCTTGAGCAAGGCACTTAACCTTAATAGCTCCTTTAAGTCGCTCTGGATAAGAGTGTCTGCTACATGACTAAACAGTACTCCTTTACTGATGGTCAGAATAGTACAGTGTCTCCACTCAGAAGGCCTCAGGTAGTAGCAGCCCCACTGTGTGGTTCTTCCATCCATCTAAAATCCTGGAGGTAGCTTGGAGCTGCCACTGACTGTTAGGGAGTAAGGGGCTGCCTAGCCCTCCATACTCCCCTCTAGAAGAAGTCTAGCTGTCACACACACACTTCCAGGCTCCCTTTATTGTCCCTGTCATTTGTGAGGAGCCGGCGGTTAGCCCCCGCTCACCGTCACCCTCTGTCAGTAGCCAGACCGCTAAAGCTAACGTGTCAGCAAGACCAATCTTTTCTCCTCCTTCCTTTTCTGTTCTGGACTCGGCTCCAACGCTAATTAGCTCACCTGGGAGAGATCTCCTTGTGGAGGAGAGGAGGGGAATAGGAGGGAGGGATAGAGGGAGGTGGGGGTAGGGGTGTTGGGGGTCGTACTGGTGGTAGTTGTGGTACTGTTACCATGGAAGACCTGGACTGCTGATGATGACAAGTTAGGAGGGGTTTGGGATTTATTGGGAAGGGGGCAGCCAGTCCCTCTTTTACTCCGGCTCTGTCTCTAACAAGATGTTTTTATATGTTGGTCTAATGTTGGAGATGAGAGAGGGGCATTATGATCTCTCTCTCTCTCTCTCTCTCTCTCTCTCTCTCTCTCTCTCTCTCTCTCTCTCTATGGGAGGCCTTCACCAACGAATGGCCGGCTCTGTAATTTCCCTCCTCGTCCATCCCTCCATCCATCCCTCCCTCCCTCTCTCCAACATGACCAGGTGATCAGAGTTTCTTCCAGGAGATTAACCAGTGCTCTTCGTCCAGGTCTGAGAGCTCGCATGAAAGATTCACCCCGTCTGTCTTCTGGTGTGTAAATATTGTGCTAGCGGAATATGAAAGTAGTGCAACTATAAGGTACAAAAACATAGGGAGAAAAAAGATCAAGAGTGGGTCTTACATCAAGAGGGACCCCGAGGATGTCTTTGTTGTCAACTTCAGAAGAGGAAGAGGCAGACAGAAAGGGAAAGATGCCAGAGTCAAGCTCAAAGGATTGGGTCTGGGCAAGGTGATCGGTATTCCTCGGCAGTCTGCCTTCTGGCTCAGATCAGTGGGAATAAGCTGGCAGCCAAGCCAGAGGGCATAACAGCACAAACACACCTTCAGCACCGCACCGCTAGAGGCTCACTTCGGCCTCGCAATCTGGTGGGGCGGGAGAAGGGGAGGAGAGAGCGCAGGAGAAAATAAATACTGCTGTAATTACCTTACCTACCACCTCCACATTGACAGCCATTGTGTGTGTATGGGTGTGTGTGTGTGTGTGTATGTGTGTGTGTGTGTGTGTGTGTGTGTGTGTGTGTGTGTGTGTGTGTGTGTGTGTGTGTGTGTGTGTGTGTGTGTGTGTGAGTGTGCATGCGTGTGTGGGTGAGGTATGTCTGTGTCTCGAAGTGAGAGGCATACTGCACTGGCACTGTACCCTCAATCCACTCATTGTACCAGAAAGAGAACAGTTTGTTAAATGGGACTGAGCCTTGGGCTTGGTTCATCAGGGTGAAAGGGCAGAATGCAGTGGTCAGACAGAATCCTCCTCAGGCCAGCTCACGTCAGGTCCGCTTACATCAGCCTGAACTCCAAATCACATGGACTGACTGACACCCACAGAAAATTCTCAAATCTACCATAGATCCACCATCCTAAAATCCACCATAGAGCCACTATCCTAAAATCTACCATAGATCCACTATCATGTCACACCCTGGCTCTGGGACTCTATATGTTGAGCCAGGGTGTGTTCATTCTGTTGTGTTTATTTCTATGTTGGCTAGAGTGACTCCCAATCAGAGGCAACAAGTAAGTCAGCTGGGTCGTGTTGGTTGTCTCTGATTGGGAGCCATATTTAAACTGTCTGTTTTCCTTTGTGTTTGTGGGTTTTTGTTCCGTTTGGTCATTGTTGGCCGTGGACTCTCACGAGTCGCTTTCTTGTTTTGTTTATTGTGGTCTATTATCACTAAAGATAATAAAGTTTAACCATGTTCGTTCATCACGCTGCGCCTTGGTCTATTCAATACGACGATCGTGACATATCATAAAAACCACCAGAGACCCACCATCCTAAAATCCACCATAGATCCACCATCCTAAAATCCACCATAGAGCCGCTATCATAAAAACCACCAGAGACCCACTATCCTAAAATCCACCATAGATCCACTATCATAAAAACCACCAGAGACCCACTATCCTAAAATCCACTCATAGATCCACCATCCCAAAAATCCACCATAGAGCCGCTTATCATAAAAAAACCACCCAGAGACCCACCACATCCTAAAATCCACCAGAGATCCACCATCCTAAAATCCACCATAGAGCCCCTATCATAAAAACCACCAGAGACCCACCATCCTAAAATCCACCATAGATCCACTATCATAAAAACCACCAGAGACCCACCATCCTAAAATCCACCATAGAGCCACTATCCTAAAATCCACCATAGAGCCGCTATCATAAAAACCACCATAGATCCACTATCATAAAAACCACCAGAGACCCACCATCCTAAAAACCACCAGAGATCCACTATCCTAAAATCCACCATAGATCCTAGACATCTAGTGCTACTAAAAAATAAATAAAATAATAATACATCCCACCTTGATACCAGAACAGCGGTTTGATTGACTCCCACTTTGTATAAAACACCCATTTGGCCCTGTAGCTTGTGGAGTCGCTGTGCAGACCAAAGACATTAACAGGTATCTGAGTAGTGGGCGGTTGTGACAAGCACCAGATGCCCTGGTGCAGGCCAGCTGTCTCCACAGTAACAGCCCTACACTTGGCAGATGGCCTGTTGCATGTATGACATTTACACTGGACCTCCGACGCACCTGTGGTCACTATCACAGACTATCAGAATATCTGGCACTGCATTAGGTGGGGAGGAACACCCACACACTGGTGCCTGTTTCCCACTATAGGGCCAAACCAAACCACGACACCAAAGTTGCTGGTGTAGGAAAGCACATGTGAAAAGGCCAATTGAGCAAGCACATTTTGGGTCAGCCCTGTAATGTGAATCAGGCTCATGTATTTCATTATTGAGCTAATGTTTTAGTCAGCAGAAGAGAGTCAGAACGGGCTTTTACAGGAGATATACAGGATACAATATGTAAATTATTACACAGTTCCTAATTGATTCATGTAAATCATTCACTAATCGATTACACATCAGTTAGACATAGAGTCGATAATGGTGTTATCTTTAGCTGCTAAGTCAATAGTTTTCCGCAATCCTCATATCTCGTATTCACCACTGTTTTGAGCAAAGGTAAGGAGTCTAGAATGGATTTTTATCAATTCCCCAAACTTGAAAGGTTAACTTGTTTTCCTAGGTAGAAATCATAAGAATACACAGCTAGTTTCTTAGTCTCCTCTCCCTGCAATCACCTAATCCAAAATCGTATATTCCTGCCGCAATGAACTTGGGTTCATGTTAGGGCCGATACGTCGATAACATAAATTAAAGCTACATTTGACTACATATTTGATGCATTTAATCAATTCCTGTTCTGTTTTAATGATAAATAATCTTTATTATTATCCATATCATAGATCATGTAGTTGGGGAATTGATCAATATGATAGCATCCTGGTTTCTCCCAATGAGCTCCACGGAGACCCAACTCAGGCAGGAGCCTCGAAGATTTTCAAGGCTGTACCGTCGAAGTTCATCGTAAAGTAAAATACAAATCAAGAATCATAAAATCTTGTCTAATTTGGCCCAAATTGGCATTCAGTTTGTGGTCTCAGAACTCATGAACATAAGATTATGACGTTCCTCCCTCAGAGTGAGGCGGAAAAACACAACATAAACCTTGCTGTTGAATCAGTTTCTTAATGTGTGTTTTCCCCCTAGTGTACTACATCCTCCTTCCTGGTTCCTGGGCTCAAGGTTAACATATTCACATTGGTCGGGAAAGTGAATTAAATAAATAAATTGCTGCAAACAATTAGCAATGCATCGATACTCTCGGATCAATCGCTATGTTGGTAATTATCACTGTTGAGATAAGGGAGATGGCCTTTCCTTGTTGATGCTGTCTGAATCACAACACATTACCTACCGCAGGGCTGGGGAAGACAAATCAAAACACATCAAGATAACGAAATATATTTCCAATTCATTATCATAGAGGACAGGGATAGTACATTTTACATTTTATTCATTTAGCAGACGTTCTTATCCAGAGCGACTTACAGGTGCCTTGCTCAAGGGCACATCGACAGATATTTTCACCTAGTCGGCTCGGGATTCAACCAGCGACCTTTCATGCAAGCTGAATGAGCTATGGGCAATTACAGTATAATACTTCTTCAGTTTTAGATTTGCTGTTTCAGTTTTGATACTTAGACAAGACTTTGACAAGAGTAAAAACAGGTACTCTTCAAGATGTAAGTATACTATTAAGTGTTTGGTTGTGTGTTTGACTGTGATGACTGTGAGAGTAGAAATTCACATTGATATGCATGGTCATCCAAAAATAAATAAATAAAAAATCCCAATTTTTTAATTGGATTTGGATAGATCGAAAACACTTATTAATCAATTAAAGAAACCCCTCTGAGAGGTGTGAAGTAATTGAGGAAAATATTGAGATCCATTTTTGTGAATAATTTGATTAGTTTTCATTTGATAGATATTTTGGTGTTAATAACTTCATCCAGCAAAATGTACGATAACCTATTAATAGGCTACTAAAGTTACTAAAGAAATTCAATCTCAATACCACAAGGGCTTGACAACACTTACCATTGCAGTCATTCCATATCTAATTCTGTGGTGGGCCGACACATCCCTGAGTCGTAGTCAGGATGTTACCATCAATATAAATAATAGGGTTCAGAACATGGAACACATTGTCTTTGTACTACACTTGATGTTTCATTTGGTTATCACATAATAATTCACATTTCCTGTTGCTGCAGGGATTATTTTCTGCTGTGGAAGCTTACTGGTTTAAAATTAAGATCCTACATCTGTAATTGAAAAGCAATAGGTATCATAAAGACCAGAAATGCTTATGATGCTCAAATCCCTGAACACTTAACCCATTCACTTGTTCTGGGCCCTAATTTGCTTCAGCACTGACCGGCTCACTGAGCCTTCAATTAAATGTACCACTGAAGGGTCCAAACTAATGAAATTAAACGTGGCTTTCATCCACTCACTCCAGATGCAACGCCTGTCATCCATTTTGCAACACACTTCGTATCATTCAGGTAGTTTCTCACAGGCCACATGGCAAAAACGGTGTAATGTCAGAGGTGGAGCGAAGGCAGACATTTCATAGGCTCCTTTTTTTTCTCTGGTTCATATACAGTCACTGAATCCAGCAGACCAGACCCAGCTGCTATAGCATTGGTGCCTATGGGAGAGCTGTCACACCCTGGCTCTGGGACTCTATATGTTGAGCCAGGGTGTGTTCATTCTATGTGTTCTGTTTTTTGTTTGGGTGTTCTAGGCTGGTTATTTATATGTTTGCTTAGGCGACTCCGCAATCAGAGGCAACGTCAGCTTGTCGGCTGGTTGTCTCTGACTGGGAGCCATATTTAAACCGTCAGGCGTTTTCCTGGGTGTTGTGGGTTTTTGTTCTGTGTTCGGTCATTGTCACCGTGGACTTCACGAAGCTGCTTGTTTTGTATTTTTTTAAACTTTAACTAATTAAAGTCATGTTTGTTTCTCACGCCTGCGTCTTGGTCTACCCACCCAACACGACGACCGGGTGACAGAAAAACCCACCGTGAAAAAGGGACTAAGCAGCGTGTCCAGGAGCAGGCAGACTGGACATGGGAGGGCGCCAGGAAAGGAGATGGAGAGGCTGGGCGATGGCCCAGGTGGGTAAAGTGCGTGGTCTGGGAGGACATGCTCGGGGCAAGGGACCTTGGGGTAGGACTTCAGGCCCTGGCGCAGAGAGGCAGAGCAGCGGCGCCAGCAGTGCCATCGGCCGGACGGACCCGCACCCCCAATAATTTTTTAAGGGGGGCACACGGCATGTGCGCGACTGGGCAGCCGGAGGCTGCCACAGGGCGAAATGGGAGACGAGGAGAGAAGGCCACCGGTTACGTGGGAGCCATTAAGGCGAGAGGAGGGAAGGAAGTTGTAGAGGCACGGGCGAGAGGTACTGAGGTGGGTGGCTGCCAGTCCGGTCCGGCCCGCTTGTCCCCGTAAGGCCAGTGGTGTGTGTTCCAGTACGGGGTCCGGCCTGTTCCTGCTCCACGCACCAAGCCTACGTGTGTGCGCCGCCAGCCCCAGTCCGGCCTGTCCGTGCTCCACGCGACCGCTGACTCTGCATGTCTGGCAGACACCGGTATGGATGACGTGATCACCACCCAAGCTGAACCCCGGGCAAGACGGAGCTGCTCTTCCTCCCGGGAAGGACTGCCCGCTCCATGACCTCGCCATCACGGCTGACAACCTGGGCTGTGTCCTCCTCCCAGAGTGCGAAGAGAGCCTAGCGTGACTCCCTGGACAACACCCTGTCGCTCTCCCGCCAACATCAAGGGCTGGGGTGGACCCGCTGCAGGTTCATGCTACAAACATCCGGAGAGTACACCCTGCCTTACACAGGAAGCGGCACAGTCCTAATCCAGGCACTTGTCATCTCCCCGCCTGGGATTACTGCAGCCGCTGTTGGCTGGCCTCCCAAGTGCGTGCCATTAAACCCTAAGCACTCATCCAGAATGCCGCAGCCCGGGTCTGGTGTTCAACCTTCCGTCTCTCACGCCACCCCTCTCCTCCGGCACACTCCACTGGCTTCCCAGTTGAAGCTCGCATCCGGCTACAAGACCATGGTGCTTGCCTATGGAGCAGTGAGGGGAACGCACCTCTGTACCTTCGGGCTCTGATCAGTCCCCACACCCAAACGCAGGGCACTGTGTCCTATCCACCTTCTGGCCTCAAGCGTTGGCTCCCCTTCCTCTGCGGAAGCATAGTTCCCCCGGCCCCAGCCCAGTCAAAACTGTTCGCTGTCTGGCACCCTCTAATGGTGGAACAAGCTCCCTCACGACGCCCAGGACAGCGGAGTCACTCACCACCTTCCGGAGACATTTGAAACCCCAACCTCTTTAAGGAATACCTGGGATAGGATAGTGCAATCCTTCTACCCCCCAAAAAAATTGTAAAGCGGTTATCCCACTGCCTATAGGGTGAACGCGACCACTTTGTGAGTCGCTTCTGGATAAGAGCGTTTGCTAAAGCGAATCGCAGCGCCCTGAGCAAGGCACTTAACCCTAATTGTTTGTAAGTCGCTCTGGATAAGAGCGCGCCTGCTAAATGACTAAAATGTAAATGTAAATGTGCCTCCACGGTGTGCGCCGACGCCCCGGTCTGTTCCTGCTCCACGCACTAAGCCTACAAGGTGTGCGCCGACAGCCCAGCCCGGGCCTGTCCCTGCTCCACGCACCAAACCCACGGTGTGCAAGGCCGCCAGCCCTGCCCGGCCTGTTCCTGCTCCACGCACCAAGCCTACGGTGCAGCGCCGACAGCCCAGCCCGGCCTGTTCCTGCTCCACGCACCAAGCCTACGGTGTGCGCCGACAGCCCAGCCCGGCCTGTTCCTGCTCCACGCACCGGGCCTACGGTGCGCAAGCCAGCCCTGTCCGGTGTTGCCCACGCACCAAGCCTACGGTGCAGCGGCCGCCAGCCCTGTCCGGCCTGTCCCTGCTCCACGCACCTCAAGCCCACGGTGCGGTGGTCGACAGCCCTGTCCGTCTGTCCCTGCTCCACGCACCAAGCCTACGGTGTGCGCCGCCAGCCCTGGGTCCGCCCTGTTTTGCTCCACGCACCAGCTTCACGGGCGGCGCGACAGCCCAGCTCCGGCCCGTCCCTGCACCACGCACTCAAGCCTACGGTGTGCGCCGACAGCCCAGGCCCGCCTGTCCCCCTGCTCCACGACCAAGCCTACGGTGTGGCGTCGCAGCCCAGCCCGGCCTGTCCCTGCTCCACGCACAAGCCTACGGTGTGCGCCGGGCCAGCCTGGCTCCAGCCCTCGCTTCTGCCACTGCACTCCGCCAGGGGTGCGAAGACCGTCAGCTGGTCCAGCCTGCTCCTGCCACTCGCATCCCAAGCCAGGGGTGCGAGTCGTCAGCCTGGTGCAGCCCGCTCCTGCCACTCGCACCGAGCCAGGGGCGAGCCGCCAGCCTGGTTCAGCCCTGCTTCCTGCTACTCCGCCGCACCGAGCCCGGCACGAAGCCGCCCAGCCTGGTAAGGCCTGCCGCTGCTCCATACGCACCGAGCCTAGGGTGCGATGCCAGTCCGGCACAACCCATGCCTGGGTCATGCACCAGGTGCTCGCCTCAACTGCTCCACCAAGGAGCTGAAGGCCTACCGCCCCTGTTACGCTCCAGTCCAGCTCCAGAGCCAGCGGGGCTACAGACCGGACCAGGGGCGCTATGGGGGGGTTTGTTGAAGGGTGGGGTGGGCAAGGCCGAGCCAGAACCGCTGGGCCGAGGAGGTGCATGCCCACCCAGCCCCCTGTTTTAACAGTTTATGAAGTGCTGCGATCGCAGTCCGCGCCTTTAAGGGGGTACTGTCACACCCTGGCTCTGGGACTCTCCATATGCTGAGCCAGGTGTGTCTATTCTCATGTGCTCTGTTTCTTTGTTTGGGTGTTCTAGGCTGGTTATTTCTTTTATGTTTGCTCAGGGTGACTCCCAATCATAGAACGAAAGAGTCAGCTGTCGGCTGGTTGTCTCTGATTGGGAGCCATATTTAAACTGTATGTTTTCCCTTGGGTGTTGTGGGTTTTTGTTCCGTGTTCGGTCATTGTCACCGTGGACTTCACGAGTCGTTTCTTGTTTTGTATTTTTGAAACTTTAACTAATTAAAGTCATGTTTGTTTCTCACGCTGCGCCTTGGTCTACTCACTCATACGACGATCGTGACAAGAGCAACCCCTTAAAGATCCCGAACAGTCATTCTAATTCCCATGTAAAATAGCCTTTTGAGTCACTTTAGAATGACACCCATAATATTTTGGGGGGTTAGAAATGCTCAAAATTTTAGAAAAAGTACTTTTTCTCTAATGGCTAACTACCAGGAAGTTTGAAAAGACATGCTGAGTGGGCGGGGAGCTTATATTCATGAGCTCGCCTTGACTGACAGCTCTTTGAAACACCTATGTCAAGAAACTTGGATGCAGTGAGCAGTGTTTCAGTAAAATCATCTCAAGCAAATTTGGTGATACACAAAGCAACTCAAACAACATTGAAATTGCATCAATAATGTCAATTTTGTTATACATCTCCCGATTGGCATGTCTCTTGTGATGCGGTTCACAGCAGCACTGACGGATGTGTTGACATAACTGCGTCAGAGTTCCGAATGACCCTCCCCCCTTTTATTCCATGCTGGCTGAAGGCCTAGCTGATCAGTAACTAGCTAACACCAGACATAGAGGAAGGGGGAGACATATAAGTACAGTATCTTTGCCATAGATGAGTAGTGTAAACTTGTAGTTATATTTGCTGACACCCTACAGTAAAATTTGGGCACCAGTAGAGTAGCTATCTAGCTTTATAAACCACGCCCCTCCGCAAACACGCCATCTCCAATGTTGGTTACGAGGTGATACTTATTTAAATTAGGTAAGAGAATATCATGTTACCATTGGTGTATTAAAATGAGAATTAGAGTGATGTCACCCTATCCCCTTAATAAACCCGCCTCCTGAATCCAAGTGTTTGACATGGAGGAGGGGACCAGTAACATTATTATCAAACTTGATCAAAAATATAAACGCAACATGGAAGAATTTAAACGATTTTACTGAGTTACAGTCATATAAGGAAATCAGACATTTAAATAAATTCATTAGGCCCTAATCTATGGATTTCACATGACTGGGCAGGGGCACAGCCATGGGTGGGCCTGGGAGGGCATAGGCCCTCCCACTTGGGAACCAGACCCACCCACTGAGGAACCAGGCCCAGCCAATCAGAATGAGTTTTCCCCACAAAAGGGCTTCTTTTATTGGCTACATTGACAGAAATACCCTCTGCTTCCATCAGCTGTCCAGGAGGCTGGTCTCAGACGATCCCGCAGGGTGAAGGATGGGCCGGATGTGGAGGGGCTGGCGTGGCTAGCTCGTGGTCTGCGAAGTTGTGAGGCCAGCTGGGCGTGACTCCCAAATTCTAAAACGGTGCAAGCAGAGGTGGCTTATAGTAGAGAAATTAACATTAAATGATCTGGCAATAGCTCTGGAGGACATTCCTGCAGTCAACATGCCAATTGCACGCTCACTAAAAACTTGAGACATCTGTGGCATTGTGTTGTGTGACAATACTGCACATTTTAGAGTGGCCTTTTATTGTCCCCAGAATAAGGTGCACCTGTGTAATGATCATGCTATTTAATCAGCTTCTTGACATGCCACACCTGTCAGGTGGATGGATTTCTTGGCAAAGGAGAAATGCTCACTAACAGGGATGTAAACACATTTGTGCACAACATTTAAGAGAAATAAGCTTTTTGTGGGATCTTTTATTTCAGCTCATGAAACATGGGACCAACACTTTACATGTTGTGTTTATATATTTTTTCAGTATAGAAGCAACAGTCATTTTAATTTCAACTCTATATCTGACATGGTACAAGTGTCTTCTTCTTTTTAAACCCATAACCATGTGTGAGGTGTATAGCTACTTTTGCTTCATTTGTAAGTCGCTCTGGATAAGAGCGTCTGCTAAATGATGTAAATGTAAATGCAAAGTGGATTTGTTTAAGACTACCAAGAAACACTGTGTTAGCCTGATTTAGCCCACTGCAGGCAGTAAAATGACTATTAAGTAGACCGGAAATGTGATCTTTATTTTATTTTTATGGTAAACAGCCTTTATGGGATATCTCATAGAGATTTATAGTAGCCAAAGGGTTGTTTTAGCATGAGCAGTGCCATTGAGGGCTTCCACCAAGCTTCCACCATTTTAAAGTAGTAAAAGTAGTCAACCTGGGTGGGGATTCCATTGGGTTGTAGCCTCAATGACGCTGCCCATGCTGTCACAGACGCTATAATGGCACAGATATAAAGATGAGTCCTCTATCTATCTCTATGGGATATCTTCATTTATCCACCATCTTTGGTAATGTACCTTACAGTCGTGACAAAAACGCTTCTTTGGGAATGACACAAGTATTGATCTTCACAAAGTTCGCTGTTTAGTGTTAAAGGATATTTTTTTGTTAGATGTTACTATGGTATACTGAAATATAATTACAAGCATTCCATAAGTGTCAAAGGCTTTTTATTGATAATTATATTAAGTTTACGCAAAGAGTCAATATTTGCAGTGTTGACTCCTTCTTTTTCAAGACCTCTGCAATCCGCCTCCTGGCATGCTGTCAATTAACTTCTGGGCCACATCCTGACTGATGGCAGCTCATTCTTGCATAATCAATGCTTGAGTCCGTCACAATTTGTGGGTTTTTGTTTGTCCAACCGCCTCTTGAGGATCGACCACAAGTTCTCAATGGGATTAAGGTCTGGGGAGCTTCCCGGTGGACCCAAAATGGTGGATGTTTTGTTCCCTGAGCCACTTAGTTATCACTTTCTGTTCATGCAGGCAAGTGCTCCATCATGCTGAAAAAGGTATTGGTCTCACACAAACTGTTCTTGGATGGTTGGGAGAAGTTGAGCTCTCGAGGATGTGTTGGTACCATTCTTTATTCATGGCTGTGTTCTAGGGCAAAATTGTGAATGAGCCCACTCCCTTGGCTGAGAAGCAACCCCACACATGAATGGTCTCAGATGCTTTTACTGTTGGCATGACACAGGATCAGATGGTAGCGCCACTTTGTCTTCTCCAGACAAGGTGTTTTCTGGATGCCCCAAAACAATCGGAAAGGGGATTTATCAGAGAAAACACTTTTACCCCAGTCCCTCAGCAGTCCAATCACTGTACTTTGGGCAGAATATCAGTCTGTCCCTGATGTTTTTCCTGGAGAGAAGTGGCTTCGTTGCGCCCTCTTGACACCAGGCCATCCTCCAAAAGTCTTCGCCTCACTGTGCATGCAGATGCACTCACACCTGCCTGCTGCCATTCCCTGAACAAGCTCTGCACTGGTGGTGCCCCGATCCCGCAGCTGAATCAACTTTAGGAGATGGTCCGCACTCGCTGGACTTTCTTGGGCGCCCTTGACGCTCTTCTTCACAACTAATTGAACCTCTCTCCTTGAAGTTTTGGATGATCCGATAAATGGGTTGATTTAGGTGCACTCCTAGCAGCAATATCCTTTGCTATGCGTGTGAAGCCCTTTTTTGTGCAAAGCAATGATGACGGCACGTGTTTCTTGCAGGTAACCATGGTTAACAGAGGAAGAACACTGATTTCAAGCACCACCTCCTTTTTAAAAGCTTCCCAGTCTGTTATTCTAACTCAATCAGCATGACAGAGCAGATCCCCAGCCTTGTCCTCGCCCAACACTCCCACCTGTGTTAACGAGAGAATCACCGACATGATGTCAGCTGGGTTCCTTTTGTGAGCAGGGGCTGAAAATGCAGTGGAAATGTTTTTTTGGGGATTAAGTTCATTTTCATGGCAAATAGGGACTTTGCAATTAATTGCACTTCATCTGATCACTCCTTTCATGACATTCTGGAGTATATGCAAATTGCCATCAAAAACTGAGGCAGCAGACTTTGTAGGAAAATTAGTATTTGTGTTTGGCTCTCAAAACTTTTAGACCACGACGTCACTTGACATCAGAAGATTTACCATAGGGTTACGGTGTCCATATTAGGATAGCCTCAGTCTCAGAAGCTAAAACTGTGTGGTCCATGGGTAAGGAGGAATACTAAGGTAATTTGGAGATTCTACTTAAATTGCAAAGGCTATTCCAATATATGATATTAATTATATTCATCAGATTATTAGATAAAAAGTCCTAAGTAAAATATTAAAATATTAAATTTGATCATTGCTGGCCATTATTCCTAAGAGATGGATGTGCTCCACCCACAGGATATAGGAAAACATGCTCCTCACATTCCTTACCTTTTGCTCTCTTCTCGCCTTAGTGAGTTTTCCTCTCGCATATGAATTACCATTCATTCATTCCATCGTGCCTTGTCCCTGTGACAGTGAACAAATGGGAGGGAGGGTCCATGGCTGTCACCCTAAAGAAGTCCTGAAGTGGCCCTCAATTATTAAAGCGTCAATATGTACTGGCTCTCTCTCCCTCCCTCAATTCTTCCTTCATCTCTGTGTGTGTGTGTGTGTGTGTGTGTGTGTGTGTGTGTGTGTGTGTGTGTTGAAGCCTGGACCGGCAGTGTCTTGAGGACCAGCTGCTCCCTCTCTGTCTCCCCAGAGGGACATCATGCTACCATTCATTTTCAATTTAAGGCCAAGCGTTACTGTTTGTGTTCTGGCCCAAGCTGACTTGCTAGGCCAGGTTGGTTCATACACAGAACTTTGCTCCTCTCCAGAACCACCCAGACACATAGACCCAGCTGAGCCAGAGCACCATCTGAGCCCTGGTTCGACGGGCCTGATTCAGTCCATCTCTCCTCCCGGAACCACTCTCTCTCTCTCTCTCTCTCTCTCTCTCTCTCTCTCTCTCTCTTCCCTCCCAGGCAGAGGCTTGCTAAGCCATCCCCATCTAAGGAGCCAGAGAGCCAGAGGGCCCTGGAGGCCCCATCAATAATGCAGCCCTGGCCACGCTGATTTGAGGAGACAACTGGTATTTAGTAAGCTGCACGCTAACCCAAAAAAGCGCATCTTCCTTCGCACCAGTTAGCCTTGTTTTCTGTCAGCGATCAACGCTGATTTAGATGTACAACCAACCGGTAGAGTGATTCAGGGATCGGATCGCCCCGGTACGATAGCATAGCCTCCGCAGTGGAGCGTTAGCACACATGGACACGCACACCACACACACACACACACACACACACACGGGCGCCCAGGTGAGGGCACCAGGATTGACGCCTAGCAGTCTTGAAACACGGCCCCCATAGATTTTTGAAAGCTTCACTCTTCCTCTTTGCCGTTTTCTTTGATTATTAATTCACGCAGGCAAAAGAGAACTGCCCGATGCTCTTAAATCATAACTGCTCACTGGCTTTATCATGGGTTGGAGAAATGCTATATCATTGCTGTGCTATGATCTTTTCATTAATGTACAGCACACTCCATAACTGTTGCCTGTCTTTGCAAACACTTTGCATACGTGCACTGTAGAAGATCCAAGAAAATGATCTTTCACTGTAGATGATCAATATCTTGGATGTGTCATATTTGTGTGCTGAGAGGCAAAATTATCTTGGACAAAATGTCTTTGTTATTCAATGTTTCATATCAGAAAACTTGACCTGTTTTAGAGTGAATGTCATCAATGATTAACAGAATAGTCTCATTGGTTTGAGTGTAATGTTCAGATTATATATACTAAGTCCAGTAGATATTTTAAACCGACATGTAATAATGCAGATTTCTACTACTGGGCAGAGGACAGACTGATCTACTGTGCTAGAGCTCCAAAAATAGTGTTCTCTGGCTTCTCAATGTACTTTGGGCTGCAAAGGAGTTATCTTAGTTACAGTACATCTACATACTCTATACACCTGCTTTCACGGTAATAGAGTCACATGTACAATATTTATTTATTGCGAAAATCATCAGTGATATTAAGTTATTAAGAGTATGTGACTAATCAGCATTCAGTTATCAAGTTCCTGGGTGTTTTCTTATCTATCCTCATAGCCTCTTTCATTCCTAATCAAGTGTCCAGCTTGTCCATTCCTAAATAATTCACTAGAGGGAGCAAACGCTAAAAGTCTAGACAAAATGTCTTCCTTCCCCTACTTGGCCTGTGTACACTGAACCAAAATATAAACGCAACATTCAACAATTTCTAAGATTTTGCATTGAGTTACAGTTCATATATGGAAATCAGAAAATTTAAATAAATAAATTAAGCTCTAATCTATGGATTTCACATGACTGAGAATACAGATATGCATCTGTTGGTCACAGATACATTAAAAAAAAAGTAGGGGCGTGGCTCAGAAAACCAGTCAGTATCTGGTGTGACCACCATTTGCCTCATGCAGGCTGTTGATTGTGGCCTGTGGAATGTTGTCCCACTCCTATTAATGGCTGTGCGAAGTTGCTGTATATTGACGGGAACTGGAAAACGCTGTTGTAGACATCGATCCAGAGCATCCCAAACATGCTCAATGGGTGACATATCTGGTGAGTATGCAGGCCATGGAAGAACTGGGACACTGGGACATTTTCAGCTTCCAGGAATTGTGTACAGATCCTTTCGACATGGGGCTGTGCATTATCATGCTGAAACATGAGGTGATCGCAGCGGATGAATGGCACAACAATGGGCCTCAGGATCTTGTCACGGTATCTCTGTGCATTCAAATTGCCATCGATAAAATGCAATTGTGTTCATTGTCCGGAGCTTATGCCTGCCCATACCATAACCCCACCACCACCTTGGGGCACTCTGTTCACAAAATATCTTAAAATGAACTGTAAGTCGCTCTGGATAAGAGCACTGCTAAATGACTAAAATGTAAATGTGATGACACCATACATCTGCCCGGTACAGTTGAAACCGGGATTCATCCATGAAGAGCACACTTCTCCAAATGATCTAAAACGACGTTGGAGGTGGCTTGCCAATTGCAAGCTCCCTCAAAACTTGAGACATCTGTGGCATTGTGTTGTGTGACAAAACTACACATTTTAAAGAGGCCTTTTATTGTCCCCAGCACAAGGTGCACCTGTGCAATGATAATGCTGTTTAAACAATTTCTTGATATGCCAAACCTGTCAGGTTGGAAATGGTGAAATAAATGCTCACTAATTGCAAAACAATTTAGAGAAATAAGCTTTTTGTGTGTGGAACATTTCAGGGATATTTTATTTCAGCTCATGAAACATGGGACCAACACATTACATGTTGCATTGATATTTTTGTTCAGTTTATTTTGTAGTAGGCCTATGCATTATTTTCAATGTCTCAAATTGTTGTTCAAGTAGTGTGTTTGCAACTCTTTGAAAAGTTGTTATTTTGAATGACGAACATATTTTCAAATGGTGAGTGAAAATACACCCTTGCCTCCCAAAGACAAGTTCAATATAAACAATTATAAAGAATTATTCAAACATCATCATGTCCATCTGTTTTGATCAGTTGACTATGTCATGTTTGTTTGTCCCATGTTTTGATGCTGTTGATGAGTAAGGAACCAATAAATGAATCATAAAACATATTAGTAGTATCCTCTCTATGGGACACCGCCATTCATCTACAGACGTTCACACTAATCCATTTTTTAGTTATGCTCAAGCATAATTAGCTATGTCGATTAATATTTACAATTAAGTATTCCAAACATCTTATCTTATCTAACGCCAGCTAAAGACCGGAGACCGCCGCTCTTAGCGGATTCATTCTTGACGATGCTCCTCTCGCTTGGAAAGATCTAAGATCACCCAGAAGGATCTCCACGCCACTTCCTCCTCCTCCGTGCTTGTTGCTCTCTGCTCCCTCATCCCCACCTTCTCCACATGCTCCCTTTTTTCTCATTCCGACTCTATGATTTCCTCCACTTGTTTGATATATATATATATATACACCTCCCACCCATCCACCACCGCCATATAATAACGCCTTATACAAAATACATGATCCATCTGGTCAAACTGTGAACTTAAATATACCGTCAAGTGAACAACTGAGTAGTTTTTCCCTCGCTACAACCCCTCTCTCTCTACTGGGGTCTGAGGGAGGCGAATCCACACGGGCTTTAATTAAAAAAGAGGAACCCGGGTTACAGGACGTACAGTGCTTCTTCTAAATGAGGGGAGTTTGTGATAGCTGGCAGGCGAGAGCGAAGAGCCGAGACCTTGCTGCAGTGGGACCCGGCTTCTTGTGGCTTTCATCACTTCCACTCCGTATATACCGTCTCAGAAGTTTCCGGAGAGAGGCATCTGTCTGTCTGACTTGCGTGTTGAATTGGAAAGATGGCGAGTGGGGGTGGAGAGAGGGGGGAGGGATAGAGTGAGGGGATTAGGAGAAAGTGAGAGAAAGAGAGGGGGAGAGGGAGAGAGAGTGGGAAGTGAGTGATACCCTCCAATTGTTCTGTCTACACAGAGGGTGACAAAAAATGTAATGGGTTGATTTTGCTATCTGAGTTAATACAGGATATTGGTCGATGAGATACACCACTGTAAATGGTTGATCATTGTGTGTTGCGACAGCATCCAGAAAGTACAATTAGAAGCAGAAACATCATATGAACCATTCCGGGCATGTTTAACATGTTTTACATATTTTGACTTCTTGGTTTTCTTTCTTGGATCCAGATTGTTCATTGTTTGTGTGTTTGTGAATATATTTTTAATAATTGAGCTTATTGAGGTTCTGTTTCCAATATTTTCCTTTCTAGTCCAATAGCCTCATAAAACCATCATCATAAAATATCTATGATTATCCTCATAACAAATGCAATGATAAAAGACAGATAGAAATAACTGTAGATCTTATCCACAGAATATTTACAAAAAAGGGTATGTGCTCTGCGTACGTAAAGTAACATATTATTAAAATCATATATCACTACCATACACATTGCATCAGTTTGACCCAAACAAACAGAGATGTTAAAATAAACAGAGATGTTCAAATGAGTCTTTAGGTCAGGACATAGATTCTCTAGCAGTCATCTTCCCATCTTTATCTACCTACTGTTTCCTTGTTTTAACAAGCAGAACTCTGTCACTATGGTTGATTTCTCTTGAGATATATGAAAGTACATTTTTTTAAACCAAGCAACCATGCCATCTAGTGGAGATTTGCCCATCATACAGCATCTAAAACCTGAGAATGTGTTGGACGTATGAAAATGGTGAGTGACCACAATGACCAGAAACATACAAACTGAGATCTAACATCAATATGGTATGTACAATTTAATCTTAAAATGTAAAAACTGTTAAAACAATACAAATACACTTTCTAGGCTACCCCTATTTTCTTTTGAATCATTATTTCAAATAATTTCATAAAATCAAGTCTTTGAGTAGGTCGTAGTAAAATTCTAAGTGTTTCCTTATCGTTAACAGTCCAAGAATTCATTGCGCCCCAAAATGCATTCAGAACGTTGCAAATCTAGGCCAGGAGCCAGAAACTAAAGAAATGTCTGAACCTTACAAAAGGTTAAGCTTTTCACATGCTAGTCTCCAGCCACTCTGTAAAGACATCCTTGTAAATCTGAATGGGAATTTAAGAGGTAGTAACACTCACCGTTGGACAATAAAGTAGCTAACTGAGAATCAGTCAGTTACTGCATACCACAACAAAACTATAAGGTTAAAGTTTGTGGGAGTGGTATAGAGAAAGGAAACCACAGAAGGTGGGAATTTATATTACTTTGAAAGTTTTCAATGTCTAAAATATTTGACCATTTCCTCAGTGCTCATTCCATTGTAATAGATATGCCAGTAACTAAGGACAACTCATGTTCCCATGTTGCTTTTGTAAACACTGATGTCAACACAAAGACAACTGTGCTGGATTGTAGTATTCCCTGAAGCTTTCTAATTCTGTACACTCCATTATGATGTCATCATATCAGCTGTTCATATTTGATGAGGCTGGGAGAGATGGATAACAACTTAAAATGTGTTCCTACTCAAATCTCAGCTCACCAGTCTTTCATAATAATAATTTCATAAATTACAGACACAAGTGAACCACGTAAGGGGGTGATTCGTTGGCATCTTCACAATTGCTGAATTTATAGCCTGTTATACTGAGTAATTACTATATATTGCAATGTTAGCATTTTCCATGTGCAGTGGATGAGACATACAAGCCCTGTGGCCAGTGGCTCATGCTAGCCATCATGGAGTGGGGACCCCATGGGTAGCCTGCCTACGTACGTAGCCCTCCGAAGGGGTCGGGACGGGAGGCCAGGGGCGAGGGCTTCCACCAGCTAGAGATAATGGATTCCAGGTGGTGTCTCCTCCTTCCATCCCTCCCTCACTCCTTTTTAGAGAGGTATGTGCTTGTTGTAATTATACAGTTTGATTATTTTATGGAGTTAGGGTTTTAGGATGATGTTTTCATAAGCCTAGAGTTCTGGGATTTGTTGGAAAACTCCTATACACTGGAATGTGATAACCTCCTACCAAGCAAGGTAAATAAGCAATATAAAGCTCTAACTCATAATCATCAATGGCAGCAGTTAACATATCCTATCAATATTTGCATGAATCAATACAAATTCTATAGTTACTCGCAGCTAAAGATTTGATTAAGGATTCATAAAAGGAAATCCAAGAAAGGTCCAATATTATCTTTATAACTCAGTTCAAACCTTTAAAGCTCCCACAGATGTATATTTATATTCCCTTACTCCCAATTAGAGCACTGTTTACTTCCTTGTGCTATTTGATCGCTAGATGTTGTTTAAGACAGGGAATCCCTTCCATGCCAAGTTCACCCTCCCTGGGAACAGTTTCAACCGTAGTCATCAAGCGTTTTATTCTAGTACCGATTAAGTGTTACCATCTGTAGAATGGTAAGAGTACTTTTGAAGCCGACCCAGGTCACATGTTCGTGATCATGCACCATTAAATGAAAAACAAAACAAAAGGCATCAAGAAAAAAAAAAGATGGAAATTAAGCCAGTAGCAATAAGAGATTAAATTAGTTGTAAACAAACAAAATAAACTAACTTTCTGTTAATGTTTTGGCGTTTAACTGAATAATTTCGCTGTAAAATTGATGCAAAATGGCAGACTCTTTGTTTAACAGGCCACCTGTTGCTTGTTTGCAATTACAAGGGTCACACCGTTTTTCCTGTTAGAAAGGTTTGGCTTGATTAAAGGAGTAATGGAAGTAAAAATGTAATTGAGGGAATACATCAAATACTTAGTAAAAGTGCCCTCTTAGATTTTCATAATGTATTTGTATGAACCAGATGAGGGTTTAGGATAATGGAAATTGGGGCTATAGGAGCAGTTATCGGGGGGATTAGTGAAACAAAATAGATTATACGCCCATCAAAGACAAATTATTTATGAGTTTATGTCCAACTCTCGTAAACAGAGATGTTAGAGGGAAGCATTAGCACACAGATAATGCTAAACCATACACAGTTTACACACTAACGGCCTCGGTGTAAATGATTCATATTGCTGCCGTAGTTTGTTATCTTGGCTTTAAAGTGGGGCTTGACCCTGACTGAGCTCTATATCTCTCTCTTAGTGTTCTGTGCATACCTTTAGCATGACCTCTGTCTTGTCTGGCCAGTGTGTGTGTGTGTGTGTGTGTGTGTGTGTGTGTGTGTGTGTGTGTGTGTGTGTGTGTGTGTGTGTGCTTGTATTACTATCCTTGTGTGTACTGGAAATCCCCAAAGTCCCCACAAGGATAGTAAAATAAGGAAAATTGTCCTTCGTGGGGACATTACCAAGGTCCCTACAAGGATAAAGAGTAGTTTAGGCTCAGGGGTTACGTTTAGAAATAGGGTTACAATTAGGGTTAGGTTTAAGGTTAGGAGTTAGGGTTAGGTTTAGGGTTAGTAGTTAGGGATAGGGATAGGGGTTAAGGTTAGGTTTGGCTTTGAGTTAGGGTTGTAGGCTAGGGATTTGAATGAAACATTTTAGGCTTACGGGTTAGGGTTAGGAGTTAGGATTAGGTTTAGGGTTAGGGTTAAGTTTATGATTAGGTTATGGGACATGAGTTTTCCCAACATTAAATGACATACAAAAGTGTACAAAACATTAAGAACTCTTTTCATGACATAGACTGACCAGGTGAAAGCTATGATCCCTTATTGATGTCACTTGTTAAATCCACTTCAATCAGTGTAGATGGGGAGGAGACCGGTTAAATAAGGATTTTTAAACCTTGAGACAATTGAGAAATGGATTGTGTATGTGTGCCATTCAGAGGATAATTGGGAGAGACAAAATATTTGGGTTTTGAATGGGGTAAAAAAATGTATGTGTTATGGCTTTTCAACCTCTGCCATATCGTGGATTCAGAGCTATCTATCTAATAGAACTCAAAGTTTTTTTTAAAATGAAAGCTTCTCTAATGTCAAACATGTAAAGTGTGGTGTACCACAGGGCCGCTCTCTAGGCCCTCTACTCTTTTCTATTTTTACCAATGACCTGCCACTGGCATTAAACAAAGCATGTATGTCCATGTATGCTGATGATTCAACCATATACGCATCAGCAACCACAGCTAATGAAGTCACTGAAATCCTTAACAAAGAGTTGCAGTCTGTTTTAGAATGGGTGGCCAGTAATAAACTGGTCCTGAACATCTCTAAAACTAATTGCATTGTATTTGGTACCAACCATTCTCTAAGTTCTAGACCTCAGCTGAATCTGGTAATGAATGGTGTGGCTGTTGAACAAGTTGAGGAGACTAAATTACTTTGCGTTACCTTAGATTGTAAATTGTCATGGTCAAAACATACTGTTGAAGTCGGAAGTTTACATACACTTAGGTTGGAGTCATTAAAACTCGTTTTTCAACCACTCCACAAATTTCTTGTTAACAAACTATAGTTTTGGCAAGTCGGTTAGGACATCTACTTTGTGCATGACACAAGTAATTTTTCCAACAATTATAATTCACTGTATCACAATTCCAGTGGGTCAGAAGTTTATAATAAAAATAATAATAATATGCCATTTAGCAGACACTTTTATCCAAAGCGACTTACAGTCATGTGTGCATACATTTTTACAAAGTTTACATACAGAAAATGATGTCATGGCTTTAGAAGCTTCTGATAGGCTAATTGACATCATTTGAGTCAATTGGAGGTGTACCTGTGGATGTATTTCAAGGCCTACCTTCAAACTCAGTGCCTCTTTGCTTGACATCATGGGAAAATCTAAAGAAATCAGCAAAGACCTCAGAAAAAAAATGGTAGACCTCCACAAGTCTGGTTCATCCTTGGGAGCAATTTCCAAATGCCTGAAGGTACCACGCTCATCTGCATGTAAACAATAGTACACAAGTATAAACACCATGGGACCAATGCATCGGCCATACCGCCAGAAAGGAGAGACGCGCTCTGTCTCCTAGAGATGAATGTACTTTGGTGAGAAAAGTGCAAATCAATCCCAGAACAACAGTAAAGGACCTTGTGAAGATGTGCTGGAGGAAACAGGTACAAAAGTATCTTATATTCACAGTAAAACGAGTCCTATATCGACATAACCTGAAAGGCCGCTCAGCAAGGAAGAAGCCAATTGCTCCAAACCGCCATGAAGCCAGACTACGGTTTGCAACTGCACATGGGGATGAAGATCGCATTTCTTGGAAGAATGTCCTGGTCTGATGAAACAAAAATAGAACTGTTTGGCCATAATGACCATCGTTATGTTTGGAGGAAAAAGGGGGGTAGCTTGTTGCTTCTGGCTAACACGCCATCCCAACCGTGGAAGCACGGGGGTGGCATTATCATGCTGTGGGGGTGCTTTTGCTGCAGGAGGGACTGGTGTACTTAACAAAATAGATGGCATCATGAGGAAGGAAAATTATGTGGATATATTGAAGCAACATCTCAAGACATCAGTCAGGAAGTTAAAGTTTGGTCGCAAATGGGTCTTCAAATTGACAATGACCCCAAGCATACTTCCAAAGTTGTGCCAAAATGGCTTAAGGACAACAAAGTCAAGGTATTGGAGTAACTATCACAAAGCCCTGACCTCAATCCTATAGAACATTTGTGGGCAGAACTGAAAAGCGTATGCGAAAGCAAGGAGGCCTACAAACCTTGACTCAGCACCAGCTCTGTCAGGAGTGAATGGCCAAAATTCACCTTAACTTATTGTGGGAAGCTTTCAGAAGGCTACCTCAAACGTTTTCTGACCCAAACAATTTAAAGGCAATGCTACCAAATACTAATTGAGGTATGTAAACTTCTTGACCCACTGGGAATGTGATGAAAGAAATAAAAGCTGAAATAAAAAATTATTCTGACATTTCACATTCTTAAAATAAAGTGTGGTGATCCTGACTGACCTAAGAGAGGAATTTTTACTAGGATTAAATGTCAGGAATTGTGAAAAACTGAGTTTAAATGTATTTGGCTAAGGTGTATGTAAACTTCCGACTTCAACTGTATAGACTCAATGGTTGTAAAGATGGGGAGAGGTCTGTCCGTAATAAAGAGATGCTCTGCTTTTTTGACACCACACTCCAAAAAACAAGTTTTCCAGGCTCTAGTTTAGTCTTATCTTGATTATTGTCCAGTCATGTGGTCGAGGGCTGCAAGGAAAGACCTAGTTAAGCTGCAGCTGGCCCAGAACAGAGTGGCACGTCTTGCTCTTCATTGTATTAAGAGGGCTGATATAAATACTATGCATGCCAGTCTCTCTTGGCTAAGAGTTGAGGAGACACTGACTGCATCACTTCTTCTTTTTATAAGAAACATTCATGTGTTGAAAATCCCAAATTGTTTGAATAGTCAACTTACACACAGCTTCCTGACACACACACTTACCCCACCAGACATACACCAGGGGTCTTTTTCACTGTCCCCAAATTGAAAACAAATTCAAAAAAGCATAGTATTATATGGAGCTATTATTGCATGGAACTCCGTTCCATCTCACATACTGCTCAAATGAACAGCAAACCTGGTTTCAAAAAACAGATAAAGTAACACCTCAGGGCACAACGCCTCCCCCATTTGACCTAGATAGTTTGTGTGTATGTATTGGTATTGATATGTAGCTATGTGTGCCTTTAAAACAAATTGTATTGATGTATTGAGCTGTCTTTGTCTATTAAAGTTCTGTATCATGTAATGTTTCAAGTTTTGTTTTTACTATTAGAAGAGTAGCTGCTGCTTTTGCAACAGCTATGGGTATCCTAATAAAATACCAAATACCAATGGTAGTAGGTGCCAGGTGCACCGGCTTGTGCATTATCCTTTACTTGGGTAATACTTTTGGTTTCTGAACCAGAATATTGCTCAAAATAATGGAACGATACAAGATTAAATACATGAGGGTTAAATATGTGATGCCATAGCGTTGGATTACATTTGAAACATATCCCATAAAGCAGACAAAGGCTATTACTCATAAGATGAAGGGTGAGCCTACTTATTTGATCTCAGACACATTGTCATTGTCTCTCTGTCTCTTCACATACGTTGAACTGAAGCCACATTTGCCTCTGAGCTATGGGGACTCAGGGCTGAGGGAACACAGGCCTCGTGGGAAGAGAGGAGCTTTTGTCCCAGATCAAAACCAGCCCTGATCTCATCTGACCCTTCTCTGTCTCCCGAAAACAGCACTCCGTGTCCTAAAACACACACCAGTGGAATGGATGGACGTCCACATGAGACACAATCACAAAAAGGCATGGGACACACACACAATACTCTCTCCTTTCCCTCCTCTCTTTGTCCAAGCCCATTCCTCCTGCACTCGTCTTCCCTCCCTTGGTGCAACAGACCCTTCAGTACTGTAATTAGGAGACTGATGAAAGCACAATTGGGCCCTGTGTGTCAATGTAGCTGGTTACATCGAGCTAATCAACCCAGGCCATAGGGCCAGGTAAGCCACATAGGGGTACATCAGCTATGAACATCCACCCTCTCCCATGGCCCCTGTGAGCTGGCGACTGCCCGTAACCCTGGTGACACGTGATGTTGTCTTTGTGTAATTAAATCATCCTGCTCGAGTCCATCCCCATGAGATCTCCTCTGAGTATTTCTGGAAACCCAACTCGGTCAAACTCACAGGTCAGGGGCTGTTGCTTTTCTTGGATGTGTTTCATGGGACCGCATGTTCTCACTGGGACCTCGGAAAAATCGCCCCTTTGGAAAAACAAGGCAGAGAAAGTGGGATTTGGGCTCGTCGGACGTTGGGCACACAGCAATTTAGTTCCGGTGCCTCGCCCCAGAGGCCCGAGTAGCCAAGGCTATGCATGAAAAGGTTTCTCCGGGCTCCTCCGTAGGTGGTCTCTCACTCCCCAAAGAGGCTGGAGGTCAGGCATCGGGTCTAGTGGGTCTAGGCTTGTTTCTGAATAACAGTCCCTTTATTTATTATTTAAGGACACATTGACTGGCTGTAGTTCTATGTTTGCATCAGACCAGTAACAGGATTTGGTCTGGAGAGGTTCTTGTGAGAGAGAAACATCTTGTTGTCCTACTCCTCATTGTACCATTGTTATGGGGATGGAAGAATGGGGAATACAGTCGCACCGGGCGCACTACTCCAAAGACAATTGACAAGCCGCCTGAAGAGGCTCCTCTCCTGTCAATTCATTGGGTCGACAAAGAAAGGGGGGCCGCTTGAAACACTGTAAGGGGTGGAGAATAAACGCTGAGAGCACTAGAGACAGTCCTTCTTGTTTTCTTTCATTTTAAAAGACTGAGGCTCAGGCCACTTTCCTTACCTATACACTATAGGCCACCTCCTACTCGCTTACCATGGTGCCTAAGTGCACCTTGAAGTAGATGGAAAATATTATTAGAGTATCAAGTTGCAGTAAGGGCCATTTCGTCTGGCCATTTCTGTCTAAAAAAACGACTTCTGTCATTATCATCTGTTCAGACTATGTTACAGTGCAGTTTGACATCGAAAGGCTTCTTAGGAAATGTCATCCGCCAGAGAAGTACATTTCCAGAGAGCTCCTCTTCTTTATTGAATTCTGAGCTAATATTGAG
Organism: Coregonus clupeaformis; assembly: GCF_020615455.1. NCBI lineage: Eukaryota > Metazoa > Chordata > Actinopteri > Salmoniformes > Salmonidae > Coregonus > Coregonus clupeaformis. Next base: position 175,021 of record NW_025533922.1, on the reverse strand, counting down.
TTCCCAGGTTCCCCAGCAGAACCACATTTCTCGGGTGAAAGATGACGGTGGAGCCCTTTCAACAACACACACAGGAAGTAGAATAGGCCTGATCGCTCCTCAGTAAGACGTCACTCTAAAATCAAATCACATTTTATTTGTCACATGCTTCAGAACAACAGGTGAAGCTAACAGTGAAATGCTTATGGCCCTTCCCAACAATACAGAGAGAAAGAAAATAGAGAAATAATAGAAAAGTAAAACACGTAATAATAAAAGTAATAATAAATAAACAATGAGTAAAACGATAATCCCATATATACACAGGGTGTACCAGTACCGAGTCCATGTGCAGGGGTACGAGGTAATTCAGGTAGATATGTACATATAGTAGGAATAAGTGACAGATAATAAACAGCAGTTAAGTATATGTGATGAGTCAAAGGAGTTAGTGCAAAAGTGTTAAGGGCAGTATAGTTAAATAGTTACCCAATAGCTACCTGAACAAACTATTTAGTAGTCTTATGGTTTGGGGATAGAAGCTGTTCAGGGTCCTGTTGGTTACAAACTTGGTGTATCGGTACCGCTTTGCCATGCAGAGAGAGAACACGCTTATGACTTGTCAAATCACACACCAGCAGCCGTCCACTGGCCCAGACAGACTGCCCAAGACAAGTGTGGGTCCAAAATGGCACTGTAGTGCATTACTTTTGACCCTGATCAAAAAGTAGTGTGCTATATTGGGAATAAGGTAATAGACAAATCACACACCAGCAGCCATCCACACAGACTGCCCAAGACAAGGCAATTGCATAATTCTGTCATAGAGCCATTTCTCATTGGTTGTTCAGATCAGCGCCTAAGACAGACTCTGACTATAGTTACAACAGTACATTAATCCAGTTGACTCCAAGTCTACCTGTTGATAACTTTATATAGAACTTATAGTGCTCGCAGACAGATCAACGATTTCATGTTGAATTAAAGCTACCATAGGGACCAGTAAATGTCTACAGAACAGTATATTTTCCTCTTACATGCATATTTGTCGATGTTTACGTTGGTTTTGCGGTTTGTTGAAATGTCTGTTCAGTTCAGCCACTGGTAAAGCCAGGAGATTTGTACTGACTGGACAGTGTCCAAACCAAACACTATCCTCTATGCAGCAGTGGGCTGGTATGTAGGCTACTCTGCTACTAATCTGAGTGTAGGTACCTTAATTTCTAACACATGGTGGAGTGGACACTAGCACAGAAACAACTTGAATAATTATAAGCACTCTGTACAGTGGGTTACTTTGTTTTAAAAGGTGTTGTTTGGCACTAATCAGATTGTTGCATTGGGATTTGTGACATCACCCATCAATGAAAGCAGAAAGGTAGATGAGCAAATTGAACTCCACATACGAAGTTTTTTTTTTCCACACAGCTGTATTAACTGTTATAAGAAATGCTTCGACAAGATTTGACAAACAAGGGCCTTAGGCACCAAGAGCAACCTGGTGTGATGGTGGTTGAGGACTATCCCCCAGGTTATTAACACTTTTAATGACTCCTCATTTGACCATGGAACCAGCAAGGGGCTGGATCATTAGCCAGGCTACTGGGGCTATGCTTCCAGGTGGAGGTATGGCTGTGGGCTATGCTTCCAGGTGGAGATATGGCTGTGGGCTATGCTTCCAGGTGGAGGTATGGCTGTGGGCTATGCTTCCAGGTGGAGGTATGGCTGTGGGCTATGCTTCCAGGTGGAGGTATGGCTGTGGGCTATGCTTCCAGGTGGAGATATGGCTGTGGGCTATGCTTCCAGGTGGAGGTATGGCTGTGGGCTATGCTTCCAGGTGGAGGTATGGCTGTGGGCTATGCTTCCAGGTGGAGATATGGCTGTGGGGTGATCCTCTATACTGGTGCATGTAATCTACTCTCCTCAGAGGGTTGCTAACAGCAGGACGTCCCCTCTCTCATGCTGTTCCATGGATGACGACCTCACTGAACCCGAACAGCATGCAGGGTAGCGGAATGACTCTACATTTGCTGTGGCAGAAGGATTTGTCAAGGTTAAAGCTGGAATCCGCAGGGGGAAACAGCGCCACTGGCCGCACCACCACCGTTGTTATTGTTGTTGTTGCCGAGCTGGAGGAGCGCCGCGCAGCATGCAAACAAAGCAGTACATATTGTGCTCTTCTATCGCGCATGCAGTGATGTCTGATGGGAAAAACTGTGTTTGATGTTTGCAGTAACTCCTTTGTTGTTGTAATATCCCAAACGGACATGGCTGTTTCACCATTAAGTGATTCTTAGCTTTAACCCATGGGTTAATACCAACAGCCATGGGTTAACATCAACAGCCATGGTTAATACTCAACAGCCATGGGTTAATATAGCCATGGGGTTAATATCATTGAGCTGCGGTTAATACTACCAGCCATGGGTTAATACTCAACAGCCATGGGTTAATATGTTTTATAGTTTATTTTGACAGGTGTACTGTGTACAATAAAAACATACAATCCCCAGGGAATTTGATGCATTGTATTGAATAAGGGCTTGAATTATTTGGTGCTTGTGTGGATGTTTGTACGGCTCAATTTTGTTTGGCGACGTGTCATTTGCTATTATTTAACTCTGTTATATGAAAACTTGGAGTCAGTCAATATATTTGTTGATATTGTTAACTCATTATGAATATAATATAATTATGTTTAATAATACTAAGTGTAATAGAAGAGGCTGCCCAGGTAATATAACACATCTTTGAGAGCTAAGAGCTCACTTAACCAATGTTACCTGAATCCTAGCTGGAGATGCATGCTTAACTCAATCTGATGCACTAATCTCCTCCATTGACATCATTGATTTATATAAAATGTTTGTTACGAAATATTTCAGTAGTCACATTCGGTTTTTTTTCCTTTACTCACGAGAAGTGTTCTCAGCCACGCTTCTCTGTGCTACTGAAATATGAGAAGCCACCTGCCAATCCACATTAACACAGAGTCATTTTCTGTTACGGTTCACATGATGTATTTCTTTTCAGATGATTCCCAGTGGGAAATGTTATAATGTGAGGAACAGTAGTTCAATGGCTAAATAGACAAGTTTTATAACATGTATATTTTGATTTTGATTTCATCAACATATACATTTTAATCTCTCATCTAAACTGTACATTTTCACAAGTTCCCACAGTTTTTTTCCCTTCTAGCATGTTGTGTTTAGGAAAGCTGGACATAGCTGCTGTGGCTGGCAGGGCTATGGTTAAAGGAGCAATACTGATTCAAAAAAAAAAAAACAACAACGCTATGGATGCAAGGATCAACTGGAAAGAACTAACCATCCATCCAAAATTGGATGAACTACAGACTTCCACTGTAAAGGGACTGCTTAACATTTAGGCTGTTCTTAGACAGTTTAGTATATACAGTACATTCTCTACTTTCCTAAGCCACAGTTCACTAGTTCCTAGGGGACCATTTACTCAGTCACGTAGCCCTGTAGAAGAAAATAGTGTGCATCCCAAATGGCACCATATTCTTTATATAGTACACTCATATTGACTAGGCTCAGTAGTATATATAGCTGCACATAGCTGGTGGGGGAGAGATGGCCCATTGTAATGGCTAGGAATATAATAACAAAAACGCAGTCAAACGTGTTTGATGTTTTAGATACCGCTCCACACTCCATTCCAGTCTTTCCAATGAGCCTGTCCTCCAGCTCCTCCCACCAGCTTCCTCTGATACTGCACTTTCCCAAGCCACAGTTCACTAGTTCTGTGGGACCATCATTATCTACATAGCCCCTGTAGAAACAGTTATATATGTCGGATCTACATTTGACCAGTTTTTCAGTAGCAGGAACATAAACTTGCAGCAATAGGGAAATGTGAATTATTATGTGGATAATAATTCATGGACATTTATTTAGGGTGATGATACATTTTGTTAGGCATAAATTAAAAACTTTAGATGCCATTTCAAACCTTGAATACAGTACAAGTTTGTATTTGCTGTATAGCATAATTTTCAAGCAATAACAGAGTTAAGAGAGAACATCTGTAGATTGAGTCCCCAAATGGCACCATATTCCATATATAGTATATTGACTAGACCTAAAGCTAGTGATGTATTCAATACCACTTATTCTATATAGTGTACTACTTTGGACCAGGGCCTCATTTACTTAGTCACGTAGCCTGTAGAAGTAGTGTACAATATATGGAATAGGGTACCATTTGGGATGCTGAAACCTTAGTCGATCCATCACACCTCTCACCAAAGTAAGCCACCATCTTCTTTTCACAATGTAATGTGAGCAAAAACAAGTTTGGTGGCTTAAAAGTTTATAATATTTGTCCTCGCTTGCATAGCAGACGTGCTCTGTTCACACAGGGCATGTTGGTGTAAACAACCACGGAACAATGAGACTTCCTCAACACGTGTTTCTGTGAGAAAGTTTAGTTTCTTCTCTCTCTCTCTCTCTCTCTCTCTCTCTCTCTCTCCATGTAAACCAACCATCGCCAGATGATCTAAACCATCTGCCAGGAGACATCTGCTTGTCTGAGTCATCACTGGCTAAAACCAGACTGTATATAATTGAGTCAAGACACTGTGTGAAGATACATACTGAAGATGCTGGTTTACACAATTAAAAGCTCAATCCTCAAGCCTGGCCTCAAGTAAATGTATATCCCCCACTGTAAACTAGAGAGGAGCATCGCCTCTAGGATTGTGTGTTTGGATGTGTTAATCTATACTTCTGTGGGGACCAGAAGTCCCTACAAGAATAGTAAACAAACAAAAATGTTACCAACTGGGGACATTTTGTTGGTCCCCACAAGGTCAAATGCTATTTCTAGGTGTTTAGGTTAAGGTTAGAATTAGTGCTAGTGTTAGGGTTTAGAATTAGGTTTAGGTTAGGATTAGAGCTAGGTAAGTTTCAAGGTTAGGGTTAAGGTTAGGTTAAGGTTAGGGCTAGGTTAGGTAAGAGTAATTGGTTAGGTCTAGGGTTAGGGGAAATAAGATTTTGAATGGGGACTGAAATGTGTGTCCCCACAAGGTTAGTTGTGCCAAAATTGTGTGTCCGTGTGTGTGCGTATAGTAATGTGTGCGTGTGTGCACGCAAAGGTTTAGGATCGCCCTCCAGGGTCGAATCAGTTGTACATGTCTTTGTGAGAATTACACTTCCAGCATGACCTGATGCAGCAAAAACGCCAACTAACCACGTTATCACAGCCCAGAACTCCCCAATATGTAATTGTGGTCACAAAGCTGTTTAAGTTCATGTGAACTTGGGTTCCTCGTACAGTTTGAGCTTGATATGAGTACAGTGGTGAGACTGCAGCTCTGTTTTGTTCATAAATCCAAATGAATTCAGGAAATGGTAGTCTTAAGGATCTAGAATATCTGTTCTTCATCTCTTAGCTTTTTCTTTTGTCTTGCCAAATGGCACTGTCCTTAAATCCTCTCAGGATGTGTGGAAACGAACGTTTTTGTTTGTGCTGCAATGTGCGTGTGTCCCGTTGTCTCTCACCCCACATGACATAGTGTTTTCTCCACAGGGTCACACAAATTCCCATAAACAACAAAAAACTGGTCATAATATTTCAACATTCAAGTCTTGAATTGTTTTAAAATACTTTTCAGAGCGTGACAGGTCAAGTTCAATAGCACTTCTCCATCAATGTGAAACAACAACCAGGCGACCCCAACAGACCCAATGGCAGGATAAGGAAACGGAACACCCAACAACAAGAACACAACTAAAACAGTAGCTCGGGAATTCATGGTCAACCACCCATATTTCCATGTATGTGGTATTGTGTAGCAGACCTGGGTTCAAATACTACGTCTAAAATCTTTCAAATAGTTTCAACATTTGTTTCGCCTTGCCTGGAGTGCCATGGGTAGGGTGTGCACTTTCCACTGGTTCCATTGCAACAGGCAAGTTCAAACGAGCTTGATAACATATTTGGAAAGATTTAAAAATAATATTTGAACCCAGGTCAGCTGTAAAGCTCTGCCCGTTGTAGGCTTGGCTGTGGCACGCAATGCCCATTTCCTACCCTTTGATCCTTAACACAGGAAACCACTGGATATAACAGGGTTTGGTCTGAATTACCTCCGCCCCAGAGACTGATGGACTCAGACGGCAAGACTGGGTACTGTCACGGTCTATACGGCAGAATGCTAAAGGCAACCACCAAACTGTTGAGAAGATACTGGCATCCTAATTAGCCAATGGGCAGTAATTGTTCTGTCACAACACTCTTACTGTAACCTCAATCCTTCATAAAGTAAAACAATGGAGAATGCAATTCATTGCGTGTTAGAATAGATTAATCTGCCAGGTTTATACAACGTGGTGGGTCTAATCCTGACACTGATTATTAAAACCGGGTGTCTATTCCACAAGTTACCACCGGCTAAAGCTAAGTGACTCTTGAAATGCCTATTTATTATACACAGATTTATTTTAGACTAGCAATTGGTTTTCAATAGCGGAGAATTGTATAAACCTTGGTTGTCTGTCTCATTTTTGCAACACTGATTCAATATTGAAATTAACCTCCAGCTGTCCCATAGTAATGAACGGCAGGGAGTCGGGTGTTGGGACAGACAGGCAGGCAGCTTTTCTCAGCTGGGTCTTAAAATCATGAATTAAGTATCATTTTATGGATATATACAAAGAAATGTCAGAATAGGTAAAACGAAATTAAATGCAGCTAGTTTGGGTCTTTCCATCTTCAGTTTGAAGTGATTGTGTTAGCTAGCCAGTTGTTGGCTAGCCTCTCTGAACAGTATCCTGACAAGAGAGCACATGTTCTATGTCAGGTGAAATCGCGCGCATCATAAGCTCATTTTAATGGGATGTATCAAAAATGAATTGTCACTAGAAAATGATTAAACAAATGCAAAATGCAGCTACTTTGTTGTTGTTCTGGCTGCACTGTTTGACGTGGACTGTAAATTAGCCATAGTTAGCTTAGGCTAGGCAAGCAAGGGATCAGAACCTTGCCAGCCAGTGTCAGAACATTTAGAACGAACTAATGGGTCACGCCCATAGATACAGAACAAAACGACTTAAATTCACTGGGAACCGAACTGATAGAACGGACCCACTAGTCAGATTTGGGTAGTAAACTTTTCCCAGATTTGGTGTCGGGACTATCTCATGGAAGAATTAAATAGTATGAATAAATAACGTTTTTTAATGAAAAAATACAGAATGTAAATCGTTATTTAAATAAGTGTTGGTAACCACAGCTAAAAGCTTATAATGTCATCAAGCCTGTGTTTGGAGGATATACCTACTAACCTCTGGCCTAACAACACCCTGCCAATATCCTCCAAACATGGCTTTGGGGTGGCATTATCACTTAAATAGAAACAAGTGCATCTTCATGAATATACAACATTAGTATATACCTTTTATCATTTTCATTCAGTTTCATTATAGGGGAAAAATACCTCAAAACAGTAATTTAGCTAGTGAGTTTGTCAGATGTAAAAAAATTTTAAGAAAATGATTAATGAACCTTTCTCAACTGTCATGGCTTATTCTGCTAAACCTTTCAAACACAGCTGTGAGAAATCTGGTGGCGTGTTGGATGCTGTGGCGGTCAGAGTACCGAAGTCTTAAGTGTTCACGCAGTGTTAAGGCAATAGGCCCTTACATGCTGTGACCCTCAGGCATACTCAGGACCACAACTATAAAGGTCAAAAGGTCAATTTAATGCTGGGGGCTAATCGGCCTTAGATATGCATATCCCTTGAACCACGGCAATCAGTGCTGATCAGCCAGATGTTCCAGTATTGGGAGAACTGTGCAAGTCTGAAAGTAGGAGAATGTACTGAAATATAAGTTAGATAAATAAATATTTTCCATGAAGCCATTTTATTTTTTTAATTTTTTTTTTGTTTATTTGGTTTTTCAGTCAATTACCCCTATAAAACAACAGTGTTTGAAAAATCAGTTTTTCGTATTTTTATTTATCGATAAAGTGATAGGAAGTGACATTCCATCCTAGCACTGCTGTATAAAATGTCAAATTAATGTTGCACTTAAACTCAATTTTACCATCTAAAATCATTACATAACCCTGTCTCAATTCACACTTACCAGAGCTTTTCTAACTAACATGCTCTAATTCACATTTATGTGGCAAATAAAATGATCTAGCCATCACAGTCCCCATATAACTGTCTAATTTTACTGTTACCTCAGAGTACACCCCAGAACTAACAGAATTGGATGTCTTAATAAAGTCACAGCTTGGTTCACATCACATCCACAAACATCTAGCTTCTAACACACCGTGATCTCTCTCAGCCTCTAATCACTGCCAGATAATGTGTGTCCTCTCCCCTCTGACCTCTTTGAATTCTGGCCTCCCCCCTCTCTCTCACTCACACTGGCTGGGGCGATTCTGGGAAGGATAACACCCTGAAGGTTAATAGCCCACCGGGCTCCCAGCACGCTGAAGGATCCAACCCAGGAGGAGGTCACATGTTGGGGCAGGGGGAGGCAGGGGGCCGGAGGAGATTCCTGTGGTCCAGTAATCACAGCAGGATAAACACAGCTAGCAGGAAGGGGTGATAGATCATACATAGAGATTCTCTAGGAGATAAGAGGCCGAAATCACACTGGTGCCATGGCATGCCCTCCGTTTCACAACGTGATGTCTCTCTTTATCTCTCTGACAGGGGAATCAAAATGGAGGTGAATGATTATCATAATATAGCTAAATGTAACAGCAAGTTGGTGTTGGTGGTCTGGCCTGTATTCAAATGTGTTGGTCATTTTTTGTGGTTTGGATTAGATTGGAAAAATTCCTGGAACTTTCAATAAATTCTGTTTCAAGATATCCTGTTTGGATTATGATGTATCCTGTTTTTTTCTGGTAAATTTATACGATTTATTCTAGCTATTTTGAACATCTTTATTATCTCCAAATTAAACTTAGTAGACTTTACACAGATATAGTCATTCAAATATAGCAACCCAACAGTTACCAGAAATTAATAAAGCAAGACGTGGAAGCAAGCTGAACCATCGCCTTATCTGGAGCAAGAAGAGACTTGCTATGCAGCTTTCTCCAGTTAATGAATCAGGTCAAGTAAAGTTTCTTTCAGTGTGAAATATAGTCAAACATTCTCTTTCTTGCCTTATAAGTAGACAGTTCAGTACTTTTGGTCCTATGTTACATTATTTTTATGGAGCGTTTCAGTACAGAGAATCATTGACCTTTCCAGTAACTTTTCAGTAAGACTAGGGACTGAAATTACATCAAATAGTTTGTGTAGTTTCTACTGCTACTACATTTAGGGGGTGTGGTATATGGCCAATATACCACGGCTAAGGGCTGTTCTTTGGCATGATGCAACGTGTCTGGATACAGTTTCAGCCGGTATATTGGTCATACTACAAAGCCCTAGAGGTGTTTTTATTGGCTATAACTGTTACTAACGAATGTTTTGTCACATCTGCGGGTATAATGGTTCGATATACCACAGCTGTCAGCCAATCAGCATTCAGGGCTCCTAACCACCCAGTTTATAACATGGAGTAATGTCCACTTACTGATTTTAGTACTGTAGCATTTTTTGATTCAATATACATCAGACAAAAATAATGATCAATAAGTGCTAGGCCTACCTACGTTTCCTGTTATTTATTTATGTGACAGATGTTTGTGCAACTTTTGAACTTTACCCAATACAGAAATCAGTGGGGATACATGTATTATGTATAGCCATAGTATTTTGTCTGTATAGGCAGGTGTTTCCACCTTCTCAGCATGTGAATATGTGTTTAGATCGCAGAAACAATAGGCTGGATGCAGCCATTGAACTCCATTCGGGAAGACAGGAAGGGCTTTATAATGATAATGTTTTAACTGTAAAAGTGTTGTCACCACTGTTGTCCTAAATGACTTTTCAGTCTCTATGACATAAATATTGATTTTACCTTCAGTCCCTTCTGTCTTAGTGCATGTTTTAAGTCAAAACGCATTTGGGCCTGGCATGCAACACCAAACTGTCAGCAATGACAACGTCTACAGTAATTTCCATCCCAAAGTTCAGTAACCTGATACATAATTGTGTTTTTTATTTGGAGCCAAGAATTTCCTTACAACAATACGCTGTGCTGCCATGCATTCATAAAATAATAATACAATTGTTTTGAATGAGCTTGGTGAGAGGCTTAGCTACATTTTGGCCTGCGTTTCAGCTTTCAACTGTCGCCTCTCACTCGAATAGACTGACTAAGGTTTGTAGCCGAGCCAAGGGAACAAACCGCAAGACCCAAAAGCTTATGGTTTTACCCCTAACACCCATACAGCCTACAACAGAGAGGAACGTTAATCAACTCATTTAAAATGTTAAGGCTCAAATAAAACGCAAAAGTCGCAGAGATAAAAGTAATTCCTAAAGGTTTCATAACACGCCCAATGAATGAGCGTTAATGGCCCATGTAAGTTACACATCAAAGTGGAACTCAACACTCTTTTTGCAATCTGGACGAGAAAAAAACAAGGGGAATGAAATGTTCTGATTGGTAAACAAAGCAGAAGGGTCTGGCTCAGATGAAATACCAGCTTGTGGGATTACATTTTTGGCTGAAGGAATATACAGTTTGTGCCAGAATTGACCAGAATTGACTTTTGTAGCAGGTTAGGAGAACTACGCAGCAGGTTAGAAGAATTGCTAAGGTTAGGAAAGGGTTAGGGGTTAGGGTTAGCTAAAATGCAATTTTTTTACTTTTGACTTCAATTTGATATAAACTGTATCCCATCTAGCCATGACCAGACAAGAGTCGATAGTTTGGAGAGGGGCGGTAAATGCCCGGTGGGCCCCATTGACTGATTACCACCACACAGCATGATGTCAGCAAGGTGGTAGCCACAGAAGAACAAGGGGCCGTTTTGTATCGCTCAGTACCTGTACTTGGCTAGATAAGCCACACAACCACCAACCAACCGTTCTCATATGATCAGTAATGAGTTTATCTGCTGTTGTCTATAGCCATATTATTACACACCACTATACATCCATATCTAGCAGGCATTTAGCCTTTCATCTCCTACACACGTCTCTAACAGCCAGATTCTCTGAGTCTGCTCCACAAAGGCTGCTTTGTTTACTAACAGATGGATAACAATTGAAGGAGAAAATACATTCAAAGACTTCCCCTACTGGTGCGACTCAGCTGTGTTTAGAACTAGCAACGAAATGCCCCAATCATCCCCAGATGTTTCCAGAAGACCCAAACTGCCCTGAGGTGAAGGTTTCTGAATCCTGGAACACAGCCTCAAATCCTGTTAGTGTTTTTCCAATGATGTTATATGGGATTGGATTTCTGAATGAGGCTTTCTGAAACCTTCTTTGTTGTGTTAGTTCAATTTATCTGTGTTTGTACACCCCACACACACACATTGTGAGCAAAACATTTCAGTGGCTCCCCCTCTTGACAGCGAAGAGATATTTTAGTTTTTTAAATTACGTTAACTCTGCACATTTGCAATGGGGCGAAGAGAAGATTTAGCAATTTTAAAACAAAAATCTTTGCCATTTTGAATATGATATCTGAGTGAGACTGACTACCAAAATCAATGGGGCACTGCCGGTAATTCGACCATGACAATAAGTTTAGATCACAGCCTATAAACAAATTTAATAATCTAAAAATTGTTAGCTGACATGGGCTAATTGACTGACTGTCAGTGGCTGACATAAGAGAAAAACTGCTGATGCACAACCACATTTTGAAATTGCACCCTAGCTTAATTATTCTAACTCTCAATAGTAAGTTGAGACCCAGACCGAGTTCCAAAAAAACTAAAACAAAATACATATATATATATATATATATATATATATATATATATATATATATATATATATATATATATATATATATATATATACAGACACACATATATATTTGGGTGGGGGGTTGAAACGTAGGGCCTTCAAAAGTAAAAAATTCTACTATGTTTGTGTGACTACTTAATAAGCAATGGAGGGAATTTGTTGGTACGATATGGGAGATAGCAAGGAGGTGCTGGACTCCTATTGCAGGGAAATGGTGCTGGACAGCGAGAAGATATGGCAGAAGATATGCGTCTTCTACTTTTGAGAAGACAGTCAGTCAGTGAGCACCTTGTCACGATAAGTCATGACAAGATCCACTAGCATTGGCTGGAGGTGGTTGGTGAAGACTGATGCCTGGGGAGAGGATTCATCATGGGTTGATGAATCACACACTGGCTTGTCTGTCTGTAGGCCCTATACTTTCAACACAGTCTTCAAAGAGACAATGCAGTTGCACATACATTTACATTTTAGTCATTTAGCAGACGTTCCTATCCAGAGCGAATTTACAGTTAGTGCATTAATCTGAAGATAGCTAGGTGGTACAACCACATCTGTCACAACAGACATAGTAAAGTAGTTTTTCTTCAGCAGAGTCAGCGGTAGAAAGGGGGGTTGGTGGTCAATTGCAAGTGTTGGTTCAGGGATTCATATACATATGCATACATATATATGTATATATATATATACACACACACATATTGCCACCAGCCCTTGCAAAAGTATTCATCCCCTTGGCGTTTCCTATTTTGTTGCATCACAACCTGTAATCGAATGGAATTTTATTTGGATTTATGTAATGACATACACAAAATAGTCCAAATTATTAAGGAATTAAAAAATTTACTTGTTTCAAAAAATTATAATAAATAAATAAACGGGAAAAGGGGCGTTATATGTATTCACCTCCTTTGCTATGAAGTCCCTAAATAAGATATGGTGCAACCAATTACCTTCAGAAGTCACATAATTAGTTAAATAAAGTCCACCTGTGTGCTATCTAAGTGTCACATGATCTGTCACATGATCTCAGTATATACAGTGAGCAAAAAAGCATTAGATCCCTGCTGATTTTGTATGTTTGCCCACTGACAAAGAAATGACTAGTCTATAATTTTAATGGTAGGTTTATTTGAACAGTGAGAGACAAAATAACAACAAAAAAAATCCAGAAAACGTATGTCAAAAATGTTATAAATTGATTAGGCATTTTAATGAGAGAAATAAGTATTTGACCCCACTGCAAAACATGACTTAGGTACTTGGTGCAAAACCTTGTTGGCAATCACAGAGGTCAGACGTTTCTTTGTAGTTACTACCAGGTTTGCACACATCTCAGAGGGATTTTGTTCCATCATCTTTGCAGATCTTCCTCCAAGTCATTAAGGTTTCGAGGCTGACGCTAAGTAACCTCTCCACAGATTTTCTATGGGATTAAGGTCTGGACTGGCTAGGCTTACCCAGGACTTTAATGTGCTTCTTCTTGAGCTACCTTTGTTGCCTTGGCTGTGTTTTGGGTCATTGTCATGCTGGAATACCCATCCACGACTCCATTTTCAATGCCCTGGCTGAGGGAAGTGTTCTCACCCAAGATTTGACGGTACATGGCCTCGCTCCATCGGCCCCTTGATGCGGTGAAGTTAACCTGTCCTCTTAGCAGAAAAACACCTCAGCATAATGTTTCCACCCATGTTTGACGGTGGGGATGGTGTTCTTGGGGTCATAGGCACTTCCTCCCTCTCCAAACACGGCGAAGCTGAGTTGATGCCAGAGTTCAATATGGTCTCATCTTGACCACAACACTTTCACCCAGTTCTCCTCTGAATCATTCAGATGTTCATTGGCAAACTTCTCAGACGGGCATAAATATGTGCTTTCTGAGTAGGGGGACCTTGCGGACACTGCAGGATTTCAGTCCTCACGGCATAGTGTGTTACCAATTGTTTTCTTGGTGACTATGGTCCCAGCTGCCTTGAGATCATTGACAAGATCCTCCCGTGAAGCTCCTGGGGCTGATTCCTCACCGTTCATGATCATTGCAACCCACGAGGTGAGATCTTGCATGGAGCCCCAGGCCGAGGGAGATTGGACAGTTATTTTGTGTTTCTTCCATTTGCTAATAATCGCACTAACTGTTGTCACCTTCTCACCAAGCTGCTTGGCGATGGTCTTGTAGCCCATTCCAGCCTTGTGTAGGTCTTACAATCTTGTCCTTGACATCCTTGGAGAGCTCTTTGGTCTTGGCCATGGTGAAGAGTTGGGAATCTGATTGATTGATTGCTTGTGGACAGGTGTCTTTTATACAGGTAACAAGTTGAGATTAGAAGCACTCCCTTAAGAGTGTGCTCCTAATCTCAGCCTGCTACCTGCATAAAAGACACCTGGGAGCCAGAAATCTTCCTGATTGAGAGGTCAAATACTTATTTCCTCATTAAAATGCAAATCAATTTATAACATTTTTGACATGCTGCTTGGATTTTTCTGTTGTTATTCTGTCTCTCACTGTTCAAATAAACCTACCATTAAAAATTATAGACTGGTGGGCAAACGCACAAAATCAGCAGGATCAAATACTTTTTCCTCACTGTATACACCTGTTCTGGAAAGGCCCCCGAGTCTGCAAATAATTACTAGCAAGGCCACCACTACAAGCGGTACCAAGGAAGACCACGGAGCTCTCCAAACAGGTTGGGGACAAAAGGTGAAGAAGTACAGGTCAGGTTGGGTTATAAAAAAATATCAGAAACTTTGAACATCCCACTGGACACCATTAAATCCATTAATAAAATAGGAAAGAATATGGCACTCACAACAAAGAGGGACCATTCCAAAACTCACTTGACCAGATGAGGGAGGGCATTAATCAGAGAGGCAACAAAAGAGACTAAAGATAACCCCTGAAGGAGCTGCAAAGCTCATTAGAGATTGAAGTATTCGTCCATAGTACCACTTTTTGCCGCATAAACCCACAGAGCTGGGCTTTACGAAAGAGTGGCCAGAAAAAAGCCATTGCTTAAAGAAACAAAATTAGCAAAACACGCTTGGTGTTCGCCAAAAGGCATGGGGAGACTCCCAAACATATGGAAGAAGGTACGATCAGATGAGACTAAAATTGAGCTTTTGGCCATCAAGGAAAACGCTATGTCTGGCGCAAACCCAACACCTCATCACCTCGAGAACACCATTCCCACAGTGAAGCATGGTGGTGGCAGCATCATGCTCTTGGGGATGTTTTTCATCAGCAGGGATTGGGAAACTGGTCAGAATTGAAGGAATGATGGATGGCTGCATGCATCACAGTGGGAAATTCTGAGGGAAACCTGTTTTGGAGTCTTCCAGAGATATGGAGACTGGGACGGAGGTTCACTTTCCAGCAGGACAATGACCCTAAGCATACTGCTAAAGCAATATTCAAGTGGGTTTAAGGGGAAAAACATGTAAATGTCTTGGAATGGCTCATCAAAACCCAGACCTCAATCCAATTGAGAATCTATGATATGACTTAAAGATTGCTGTACACCAGCGAACCCATCCAACATGAAGAAGCTGGAGAAGTTTTGTTTCGAAGAATGGGCAAAAATTCCAGTGGCTAGATGTGCCAAGTTTATAGAGACATACCCCAAGAGACTTGCAGCTGTAATTGCTGCAAAACGTGGCTCTACAAAGTATTGACTTGAATAGTTATGCATGCTTTCAGTTTTCAGTTTTTGTTTATTTCTTGTTTGTTTCAAAATAAAATACTTTGCATCTTCAAAGTGGTAATCATGTTGTGAAATCAAATGATACAAACCCCAAAATCCATTTGAATTCCAGGTTGTAAGGCAACAAAAATAGGAAAACTTTCGTAAGCCACTTTCGCAAGCCAGTGTGCAAAGCTGTCATCAAGGCAAAGGCTACTTGGATTCATATATATCTACATACATATATATATATATATATATACAGGGAGAACATATTTGAGACACTGCCGATTTTGCAGGTTTTCCTACTTACAAAGCATGAGGTCTGTCATTTTTTATCATAGGTACACTTCAACTATGAGAGACTCTGAATCTAAAACAAAAATCCAGAAAATCACATTGTATGATTTTTAAAGTACTAATTTGCATTTTATTGCATGACATAAGTATTTGATACATCAGAAAAGCAGAACTTATATTTGGTACAGAAACCTTGTTTGCAATTACAGATCAAGACGCTTCTGTAGGTCTTTGACCAGGTTTGCACACACTGCAGCAGTGGGATTTTGGCCCACTCCTCCATACAAACCTTCTCCAGATCCTTCAGGTTTCCTTGGGGCTGTCGCTGGGCAATACGGGACTTTCAGCTCCCCTCCAAAGATGTTCTATTTGGTTCAGGTCTGGAGACTGGCCAGCTTACCCAGGACCTTGATATTTCCCACGGAGCCACCTCAGTTGCCCTTGGCTGTTCCCTTCCCTGGTTGTCATGCTGGAAGACCCAGCCACGACCCATCTTCACCGTCTCTACGAGGAAGGTTGTTGGCCAAGCCTCGATACATGGCCCCATCCATCCTCCCCCCACGGTGCAGTCGCCCTGTCCCCTTTGCAGAAAAAAGCATCCCCAAAAGAATGATGTTTCCACCTCCATGCTTCACGGTTGGGATGGGTGTTCTTGGGGGTTGTACTCATCCTTCTTCTTCCTCCAAACACGGCGAGTGGAGTTTAGACCTCAAAAGCTCTATTTTTGTCTCATCAGACCACATGACCTTCTCCCATTCCTCCTCTGGATCATCCAGATGGTCATTGGCAAACTTCAGAAGGGCCTGGACATGCGCTGGCTTGAGCAGGGGACCTTGGCGCAGGCACTGCAGGATTTTAATCCATGACGGCAAAAGAGTTGTGTGTTACTAATGGTTTTCTTGAGACTGTGGTCCCAGCTCTCTTCAGGTCATTGACCAGGTCCTGCGTGTAGTTCTGGGCTTATCCTCACCTTCCTCTCATGATCATTGATGCCCCACGAAGTGAGATCTTGCATGGAGCCCCAGACCGGTGGGTGATTGACCCGTCATCTGGCCCAGCCAGTTTCCGCAGGACTCCGAACCAAATAGAACATCTTTGGGAGGGAGCTGAAAGTCCGTATTGCCCAGCCGACAGCCCTAAACCTGGCTGGATCTGGAGAAGGTTTGTATGGAGGGAGGCCAAAATCCCTGCTGCAGTGTGTGCAAACCTGGTCAAGACCTACAGGAAACGTATGATCTCTGTAATTGCAAAACAAAGGTTTCTGTACCAAATATTAAGTTCTGCTTTTCTGATGTATCAAATACTTATGTCATGCAATAAAATGCAAATTAATTACTTAAAATCATACAATGTGATTTTCTAGATTTTTGTTTTAGATTCTGCCTCTCACAGTTGAAGTGTACCTATGATAAAAAATTACAGACCTCTACATGCTTTGTCAGGGAAAACCTGCAAAATCGGCAGTGTATCAAATACTTGTTCTCCCCACTGTATATGAATCCAAATAGCTACCCTTTTCCTTGATGACAGCTTTGCACACCTTGGCATTCTCTCAACCAGCTTCCACCTGGAATGCTTTTCCAACAGTCTTGAAGGAGTTCCCACACATGCTCGCTAGCACTTGTTGGCTGGATTTTCCTTCACTCTGCCGTCCGACTCCGATGTTGGGGGATTGTGGAGGCCAGGGTCATCTGATACACCACTCCTCACACTCCTTCTTGGTAAAATAGCCCTACACAGCCTGGAGTTGTGTTGGGTCACTGTCCTGTTGAAAAACAAATGATAGTCCAACTAAGCCCAAACCAGATGGGATGCATGTATCAATGCAGAATGCTGTGGTAGCCATGCTGGTTAAGTGTGCCTTTAATCTTAAATAAATCACAGACAGTGTCACCAGCAAATCACCCCCACACCATAACACCTCCTCCTCCATGCTTTGGATGCAGGAACTACACATGCAGAGATCATCCGCTCACCCACACCACATCTCACAAAGACACGGCGGTTGGAACCAAAAATCTCAAATTTTGGACTCCAGACCAAAGGACACATTTCCACCAGTCTAATGTCTATTGCTCGTGTTTCTTGGCCCAAGCAGGTCTGTTCTTCTTATTGCGGTCCTTAGTAGTGGCCTTTGCAATTCGACCTACAAGGCCTGATTCACGCAGTCTCCTCTGAACAGTTGATATTGAGATGTGTCTGTTACTTGAACTCTGTGAGGTGCAATCTTGAAGTGCAGTTAATTGCAGAGGTAACTCTGGGTCTTCATCATAGGGTTTATTTGCGACTGCACTTGATTGAAATGCATTCCAGATGACTACCTCATGAAGCTGGTTGGAGAGAATGCCAAGAGTGTGCAAAGTTGTCATCAAGGGCAAAGGGTGGCTATTTGAAGAATCTCAAATACAAAATATATTTTGATTCATTTAACACTGTTTTGCTTACTACATGATTCCATATGTGTTATTTCATCGCTTTGATGTTCATTATTATTCTACAATGTAGAAAATAGTAAAATAAAGAAAACCTCTGGAATGACTAGGTGTGTCCAAACTTCTGACTGGTACTGTATATAAATAAGGTATTTTTGCTTTTTTATTTTTATAAATTTGCTAACATTTTAAAAAAACCTGTTTTCACTTTGTCATTATGGGGGTGGCATTGTGGTGTAGATTGATGAGGAAACACATTAATTTAATCAATTTTTAGAATAAGGCTGTAACGTATCAAAAATGTGGAAAAAGTCAAGGGGTCTGAATACTTTCCAATGCACTGTATGTTGTATGTATGTATGTATGTATGTATGTATGTATGTATGTATGTATATGTATGTAAACACATACATACATATTATTATTATTTATTATTATTATTATTATTATTATTATATATAATAAATAAATAAATACTGAGTAGAAAGCAAAGCAAATGTTTTGCCAAAAGAGCTTTTTAAGTAAATTGAATATGTTCAACAAAGAGAAGGAGCATTTTCCCTGAGAATTTCCCAAAATCAACTCCATCTGAATTCTGACTGATTTCAAATAATGTGTGTATTGTTTTGCTTCCTGAGTTAGTAATTTTTCCTCTGAAACAGTCATCAGGCAGATGCCTGTGATGATGACGTCCGGGTATGTCTTCAGCCTTGAGTGTATCTTCATGGCTCTCCAAAAACAAGGGAAAGAACGGACATTCCCATTCAAGTCAATGTCATTCTCTATAGGTTCAGACTCTAGCTCTTATCGCCAAGAATGTGGGGCCAGATTAGAGCCTGTGGGTCTCCAGGAAAGCGTTTAGGGCTCTAATTACTATGTCCAAGACAACGCCATCAGTCGCCTGTCTCAGTCTGCCCCAGATCACACAACTGTATGCATAGCCAGAAAGAACTATGAGCATAGCTTAATATTGTCTGTTCACTTCTTTCCATGCCTTGGATTGAGACATGCTTATAGCATTGTAACTGCTGTAGGTAGTTGGGAGACGCTTTTCAGGCTTTTTCACTTTTGTTCAGTGTCTGGTTCCAAAATAAATATGAAGTGAGTAACATTGAGCTACTCTCCAACTATGTATCTTATTAACTCACGAATCTCTAGCAACATAAAAAGTGAAAGGATTGGAATCACTGAGAGAAGAAACAAAATGTGCTACCATAGTCACTAACAGCACTGCAAAACCTGGGAGCCGAATTAGTTGTCATAGTTGACATGGTTTATTTCAGCATATTTCGGTGTGTGGGGGAGGGGGACTGTTCTAGGATGTTTGTCCTCTTTCCGGGAACTGAAATTTAATAATCAGTTTTTTTCTAGTTGTATATTTCAACGAGGAGCCGCCTTTCTCATGCCATTTGACCCTGCTCTGTCCGTAAAAAGTTGAACGTCTTCATCTTTGTCCGAGTCCGTCTTTCAGCCAAAAATTAGCTTAATGGCTAGATAAGAGAACATGAGGATTTTGGGATCCTCTGTAAAAAAGTCTGATAATGTATTTCACAACAGTACGTGCTTCTTCACAGGCTTGGATGCGTAATTTCATAATTCCCTTATTGATTCAACTCTCAGCTATTCCGATCTTAATCCAATCTTAATTGGATAACGGTCTGATGGCATATTGCAATGAAATAAATTGAACTCATATGCTTACATGAATTACACTATCAAAATTGTAATAATTATTCCATCATAATTCAGTTGGCTGAGTTATCCTGCATTCCCTTTTCCATATCTATCTGCTTTCAGCAATCTCTCTCTCCAATTCACCAACAAATACAGTCAAAGTAGAAAAAGTCACTACAGTTTGTCACACAAATTGGCCTCTAACTTCCTCCCCCACTTCTCTCTCTCTCTCTCTTTTTCCTTTTGCCTTTGGGAGCAAGTGCCCCAGTTAAGAAATTGCTTACATCCCACTCAGTGTGGGACTGGGTGGGTTGCTTCCCCACAGGGTATGTACCAATGTGCAGAGAGCGCACTTCACAGATGCCATCAGAGAACAAGCATATGAATTACCAGGCAGCTCAAGCATCTAGCGTAGTTCACACAGAATGGCATTAATACCTGATGAAGAGTCAGACAACAACACAACAACAACATGAAAGTCATGGCAACCAAATCTGTGTAAAAAAAGGTTAGTTCCATCATTGATATATTAATGGTTTTATTAACAAAGACCTCCAACTAGCAGCTAGCGAAACCCCTCAAAAGTTACAATGATGGAGGTGTCGGGGCTTGATGCCAGGCAGCAGCAACCAGGGGACCTCACCAACAAATCACGCTCCGATGAATAAAAAGATAACGCCACTCGTTGACCAATGACTAATTCAGAAGCCATGAGATATTTATGGATACAATTAAAGAAAACACAAAACTTTTAAAATTTAAATAGCGGTAGATATTAGCATACCTAATTAAGTCACAATTTATATTAAGTAGGTAGTACCTACACGTTACTATAATTGGATGGGACTAGTGAATTCATATTGGGGCCTTAATTAAAAGCATAAAGAGAGAGGCCTCAAGTAAGTCTTTAAACGCTCATTACTAAAATACGCACAAGATGTTACGATCTACATGATATTTTTTCATCATTAATATACAATTATTAGTCAACCAATGATTAAATGCATAAAATATCTTAAACAATTAATACTAAGTGATGTATTTATTTACATAAAAAGCCGAGTATTTTCTCATATTCCATCTCTTCCTGGTACAGGGCATGACATCGCACGTAAAACATAATTATTTGATTATTATAAATATTTCCCCACTTTTACAAGGCAATATTTTCCACAGGAGACTGATAACGGCCAGACACACTGTTTTCATTAAAAATGACGATGTGATCCAAAGTGTTGTTACAGTTTTTTTCCGATCGTTTACACACAAAATCTTTTCATGTCACACGATTTTTGAAACCTCTCACTCAAAGTGCAAAACTACACACCAAATCTCCAAAACCATAAGCTATTTCTCAGCCTTTGACCTAGTTAATAATTGTATAAAACACTTTTTTTCAAAAATGCAAACACTACACACAATTCTCTACCTAAAACACAAAAATCTAACAGGAAGTGACTTGTTTTCCTTTTTCCAAACACAACCATTCAAAATGCTACACTTATTCACCAGGTCACACACACACTCTTTCACATGTGCAAACACTAATTGCTTAACTGATCACTTCAACCAATCACTGCTTTACTGTAGTATAGGCCTATAAATAGGTCAAAGGTCAGATTACCTGTTTTGAACAATGGATGCCAACAATAATGGACAGAGAGCAAGAGGAGTAGGAGGGGAGAGGCAGGGGACAACAACGTAGGACAAATTCAAAGACGAAGTGTTGGAAGAAGAGGAGGAGGGAGGAAGAGGAAAATGAAGAGGAAGAGGAAGAGGAAGAAGAGGACGAGGGCAAAAAGAAGAGAGAAGGAAGGAGACGATGTATGTGGGATGAGGTTGGCTTCTAACTCACCAAAACCACAGGGGGCGCCGCTGAAGAAATGTAAAAGGACAGAGGGGCAATTACCAATGTCCCTGGACAGCTGGGGGTAATATAACTATGTGTGCTGCCATCACTAAAAACGGGATCCTCCATCACAATGCCACACTGTCCGTACAAGACCGGCCATAGGCTCACTTTTCTGGATGCAATTTACACAATGCTTGTCCCTGATCCAGATCAGAGCCTGCTGGATTTGTGGTTATATGGGACAATGCTCTTCACCGGGCTGTTCTCTTTTTGTCCAAACTGGTTTGCTACCCATCCACAATTTGTACTTTTTTTTTGTACCTACCCTCATATTCACCTTTTCAAATCCCATAGAGGGAATTCCAGCCTGGCGCTGAAAAGTGAGTGATTGCCAACCCTATGCCGGCATGCCGCTTCTCCAGGCAATGAGGACGATGTGGGGACATAGAGGTTGCCTCTGTCCAAGGTTGGATACTATGCTAGGAGATACTTCCCCGATGTTTGGCAAGAGAAAACGTATTCCAGGATGTGGACAAAGTATTGTACAGACCCAGCCCGAGAAGAGATGAAGCGTAGCTAGCACTGGTGACTGCTCACCCCCTACACACCTCCCTGGATCCCCCGACCCTACACACACAATTGCTCTTACTGTATTCTAAAGAATATACTTTTGGTTTACATATGTTTATGGTTTTGTTGTGTGCTACTGTATACAACAGTAATGTTTGGCCTAATAAATATTTTTTCTGTTTCTACATTGCATTGGTGTTTACAGTGTACTTGTTACCTCTCTCAGCAGAGATTACTTTCACTGTAGAACATTGTATTGAAATGTAGATATAAGCCTATGAAAGACCAAAGAGCTTTAGGATTTAGAACAACAGTGTTTACATGGTATATCCAAAAATGTACTATTATGAAAGAAGTGTTTGCCATTTGATGCAAATGCTTCATTCTGATATGTGTTTACGGCATTTTGAATGCAGTGTTACATTTTGAAGGAGATGTGAGGCATTTGCATTTTGTGTGTGCAGTTTTGGAAATTGCAGGTAGAGTTTTGAAAAAAGGAGACATAGTTTTGAAAACGTGTGTAAGAAGCTGGAAAAAAACTGTAATGAGATGATTGCTACAGCCTGGA
The DNA here is from genome assembly GCF_020615455.1 of Coregonus clupeaformis. Taxonomy (NCBI): domain Eukaryota; kingdom Metazoa; phylum Chordata; class Actinopteri; order Salmoniformes; family Salmonidae; genus Coregonus; species Coregonus clupeaformis. Next base: position 152,094 of record NW_025533922.1, on the reverse strand, counting down.
CCTTAATTAAAAGCAGTTTACCCTTAGGCCAGGGAGAACGTAACAGCGAAGGGTATGGGGGAGGGAAGGGGATATTGGAGTTCTGCTGATACAGAAAACACTACTTTGCCCTCTCGGAGGATGTGCAATCAGCCCAGGAATGGCCCTTGACTTCGATAAGGTCTGGGGGGCCCACAAGTAATCAAGGGGTGTGTGTGTGTGTGTGTGTGTGTGTGTGTGTGTGTGTGTGTGTGTGTGTGTGTGTGTGTGTGTTTGTGTGGTGTGTGTGTGTGTGTGTGTGTGTGTGTGTGTGTGAACTTTAAGGTGTTTGTTTTCGCATTATCTTATCTTCCCTGTGATATGGAACTCCTTTGTCCAGGTTCTTTATTTTAACTTAACAGTTGCTATGTTGCCTGGTTGGGAGAGAGATGGGCCAATCTTGGCCTGCCTGGATAGCCTTTCTTCCTGCTTTTAGACAATGTATTGATAAAAGGCCCATTTGCTAAGTGCGTATAGTTACGGAATGAGTAATGGACACTGGATGGAGAGGCACTCATATTCCTATCAGTATTGAGATGCCTCTACTCTTCTTTGTTACCTAGCAACTCATAACATCTATCTGTCCTGACATGATGTACTTTGTGCCATACATATGTCTATAGGACAATATCAACATTCCTTTGTTTCATTTCAAACTAGTTTATTCACTGTTTTGGTGAATATGACAAAGCAAATAAACCAAATTAAGTGGAATACTCCATGTTATTTATTGACAAGCATATGACCTCATTGAAGGTATGCTGCAAGACATTGATACACTTGCTGCTTGTGTGGCAATGACAGATATGGTGATTTATCTAGTTCTGCTTTGGCCACCACAGAGTTGTGATTGTGTTGTAATGCTTCCAAAGAAAGTTGTCCGCCTTCTTTACTCCCTTCCTTTTTTCATCTCAACATGTTCAAATCAAGACGACTGGGACCTGCACATTTAGTCCCGCCTGCCTTCCTCACATTTCCTCACGATGTTAATCTTGGTTTCCTTAGTGGGAAGAAACAGTGTACAGGGGCTAGGATCTGATCTGATCTGGGATCTGAGGAGACGAGAGAGAGGTGGTATACTGACTGGGGACTGTGTGGTTCCCAGATGCCCGGTGCGTGAGTGTGTATTTGTGTGTGTTGGAGTGTGTTGTGCCAATGAGATGATTGTCAAAGTAGGCGGTGTAGAGATGAAGAGAAGGCGCAGAGAGACAGAGAGAGAAAGAGAGAGAGAGAGGAGAAAGGGAGAGAGAGAGAGGAGGAAGGAGAGAGAGAGAGGAGAAAGGAGAGAGAGAGAGAGACAGGAGAGAGAGAGAGAGAGAGAGAGAGAGAGAGAGAGAGAGAGAAAGAGAGCGAGAGAGAGAGAGAAAGAGAGCGAGAGAGAGAGAGTGGCTGCTTTTGCTGTTTCCCTTTGGGGGCCCAGCCTGTTACCAAGGGGAGGTGGAGATTTACACTCTCCCAGTCAAAGTGCAGTTCCCTCCCACTGCTGCTGCGCTCTGAGACACACACACAGTCACACACTTAATCACACACACACACACACTCCCAACTCTCCCACAGGAAAACCCAGAGCCATAATGCGTGAGCACCACAGGCAGCAGACTGCCACTGCCATGTACGTTGTGCAAACCAAACCAAGTGGGACACTAACTCCTGACTGCGACTTTGATAGTTGGTTAATTACTCATGTGATGTGGATCTGAGATGTCTAGTGGTTTCACACGAAAGTTTGCCTGACGGGGTTCTGGCAATAGGGGAGGCAGCAGTAGACATTTTAGGAGAGCAGAGCGGGGGTAGGTGAAAACCAAACGTATTTATTGTTTATCAATATATCAGTTTACGTGTAAGGTCACACAGGGTCCCAGTAGTGTGGTGCCTGATGCTAAACGGTGATGCTACATGAAGTGCTGGATGCTAAATAGGTCTTGGTGTACTAACTAGGTGACATCTGGGACTTTGAACAGGATGAAACACTCTTCATGGCTAGCTGTAGACGCACTGTGTTCTATTGTGATGAAAAAGTATTCAATGTAGATCTGACTGGGTTTTCTTTACCTCTTTGGTCTTGAATTCAGTGAGTCTAAAATTGCATATCCATAGAATGGGCTTTAACTACTCTGTAAAGTTTTACATAAAATACACTATTATATTACTTGAATATAACCTGGTAATTACATAAATGTAAGTATCTGATTTACATATTGATGGTAGGGTTAATTTCTAACTGGTTACAAACTTTCAAGGATATTCATGATTTTTTATTTAACATCTTCACTCAACTGTCAAACAAGACAAAAGCTGTATTGTAATATAAAAACTGACTAGACATGGGCCTGATCTGATTATTTCATGTTAAAATGCCTCTTTGTTTTGTAACCGCTAGTCTGAGTTTCTAAATCAGAACCAGAAGGGGAGAATGCAGGGCAGAGGAAACCACACTGAAGAAGCCACGCAAGGCACATTGTCAAAACAAGACCAAGCCTGCCTGACCCAGCGTGTGTGTGTGTGAGCTCTGCGCTGTCCTGCGTGAGTGTGTGTGTATGTGTGTGTGTGTGTCTGCGTGAGTGTGAGTGTGTGTGCTGTGTGTGTGTGTGTGTCTGCGTGGGAGGGGTGAGTGTGAGTGTGTGTGTGTGTGTGTGTGTGTGTGTGTGAGAGTGTGTGTGTGTGTGAGCCCAAAGTGGGGCCTGGCGTGAGTGTGTGTGTGTGTGTGTATAATATGTGTTTGTAGCCCACAGTCCTATTAGCACAAAGCCTGTGCTGATTGCTACTTCCAGAAACGACTGAGAAGAGAGGAGACGCCTCACAGGCTCACCCATCCCATTGTTTGACTGTAACCAGTCGTGGCATCTCCATCTGTGCTCCCTTGGCAAAACTCTGTTTGAAGTCTGAAGGAAGTTGTTTTACTTCCTCTAGCAGTTGGAGAGGTCAGGAGAGGACTCACTGTGATGTGTAACTTTGGACTGACACATTCTGGTTTTGGCTCCGCTTGAGTAGATGTTCCTGGATTGACATTATTTTCATTTGGTGGTGGGGGGAATTAGATGATTCGACAAAAGTATACAGTGGTTACGCGCAGTCTATTCAATTGAGGTTGTTTTGTTTTGTTGCTTGCGGGTTTGCTGGCTGAAATAACTCCATATATACTTTTTTTTTTCCTGTTTTCTTTCCTCTCCTTTTTTTTGTTTCTTCTCACTTTCTTTCACTTCTCTCTCTAACTTGCTCTCCTCTCTCTCTCTCACCCTCCTTGTCTCTCTCAAGGCTCACCAGCTCTATATGGGAAAAACCCCGTATACTATTCATCTCCTGGAGTCAAAGCGTGAATGTGTTCTCTATAATGGGAGCCCCAATCGCATGTGTTGGTGCTAATGGCCCTCATGGCTGGCCCTGCCTGGCCCTGGAATGTGTCAGGGATAAACAGCACCACAGACGAGGGGAAGTGGGAGGGCCTGGTCCTCCACAACACTCCACATCACCCTCCGAACCTCAAGCCTTCCACAGCACCAGCAGCCCTTTCCTGGAGCATGGGAGCCCCATTCTCCACCAGGGGCCATCAGGGGGCCCCAATGGCCCAAGGTCGGAGCTGATCTGGGGCCACAAACATCACCAAGATATGGGTTCTCCACCATGCACCATCACAACTTCCATTCAAGGCTATTTCAAGTACATCAACACAGTGATTTCTTTATCATAGTGTTTATGTGGTGTTAATAGTAAGTAATGCCACACTGTTGAGAATTATCTACCAGAATAAGTGCATGAGGAACGTGGCCAAATGCTCATCGCCAGCCTGGCGCCAAGAGACCTCATCTACATCACCATAGATATACCCATCAACGTCTACAAGGTAAGAGGCACATATCCATCCTGTAAACTGACATCAAAGTACATTTTTGTTGCATGGATATATCGATACACTGCATCTGAGAGAGAGAGAGAGAGAGAGAGAGAGAGAGAGAGAGAGAGAGAGAGAGAGAGAGAGAGAGAGAGAGAGAGAGAGAGAGAACGAGAGAGAGCGAGAGAGAGAGAACGAGAGCAAGAGAGAGAGCAAGAGCGAGAGAGACCCAGAGAGAGAGAACGAGAGAGAGAGAGCGACAGAGAACAAGAGAGAATGAGAGAGAGAGAGAGAGAGAACGAGAGAGAGAGAACGAGAGAGAGAGAACGTAGAGAGAGCGAGAGAGAGAGAGAGCAACGAGAGAGCGATAGATAACAAGAGAGAACAAGAGAGAGAGAACGAGAGAGAGAACGAGAGAGAGAGAACAAGAGGAACAAGAGAGAGAACGAGAGAGAACGAGAGAGAGAGCGAATGAGAGAGAGAGAGAATGAGAGAGAGAGAACGAGAGAGAGAGAGAGAACGAGAGAGAGAGAGAATGAGATACTTTTATTCGTGACTTTTTGTCTTTCTTTAATGGTACATCCTAATTTTCATTAAAACCTCACCCCAATTCCCCCCACCCCTAAAAATAAAAATAAACAAATTACCAATATCCCCTGTACTGCATACTCACCTTTTCCCTCTACTCCCCTACTATACAAAACCAACACCACACATCACAATAACCCAAACCTCACCAATTCTTACAACTGTATATCCAGACCATCTTCCCCAGCTATACAGACAGCCCCCCAACACACCATATCTCTGAAACATCTCCACACTTTTTATCATTTTATAAAACTCAAATTCCACCCTAAGGCGTGCAGAGACCATCCCATTAAATAATAGTAATGGGTCTGTTATCCTCCACCTTGACCCTGTTCCTCCTTGTTATCCAAATAGCTAACTTTCTTAGAGAGAGAGAACGAGAGAGAGAGAGAGAGAACGAGAGAGAGAGAGAGATAGAGAACGAGAGAGAGAAAGAGAGAGAAAGAGAGAGAAAGAGAAAGAGAGAACGAGAGAGAAATCGAGGAGAGAAACGAGTAGAGAGAGAAACGAGAGAGAAATAAAGAGAACGAGAGAGAGAGAGAGAGAGAGAGAACGAGAGAGAGAGAGAGCGCAGAGAGAGAACGAGAGAGAGAGAGAGAGAGAAAGAGAGAGAAAGAGAGAGAAAGAGAGAGAGAAACGAGAGAGAACGAGAGAGAACGAGAGAGAACGAGAGAGAAAGAGAGAGAACGAGAGAACGAGAGAGAGAGAGAGAGAGCGAGAGAGAGAACGAGAGAACGAGAGAGCGAGAACGAGAGAACAAGAGAAAGAAATCTAGAGAGAGCGAACGAGAGAGAACGAGAGAGAGAGAGAATGAGAGAACAGAGAGAGAGAGAGAGAGAGAGAGAGAGAGAGAGAACGAGAGAGACAGAGACAGAGACAGAGACAGAAACAGACAGAGAGACAGAGAGACAGAGAGACAGTAAGACAGAGACAGAGACAGAGACAGAGAGACAGAGTATAGGTAGAGACAAAACAAGAGTAGTGGAGGAAATGAAAGGGGAGAAAGGGAAAGAAAAGAAAAAGAATGCATTAGAAGGTTCTTTAAAGATCATGTTGCTCTCCAAAGTTGATTTCAGTCAGTAGTAGTTCTACTTCATCTTCATTGCGTGGCTCTTTGTGATGAAGGAGCAGGAAGAGGCCTAGGCATAAATAAACAATGGAATCAGACCAATCAGATCAGGTGGTCACACATAACAGTGGCCCTGCTCTGACCTGTCGTTTGTCACAGGACCAGCTCTCCTGTCCAGCCCTCGTATCTACAATCACTATTCAACCTCGCTACACTCAACAGAGTACATGGGTCTGGTCAAATGAGGATGAATCACGTCTGGTGTGAGTCATTTTAGCCCATTAGACTGTGGAACTATTTACCCCCAATGTGGGTTCACTTAACATTAGCTAGATAGGATCTCACAGATGATTTACGATGTTATCTTACCTGCTGTGGTAATATTGCTTGAGAGTAATGAGCATATTTTTCATTGGGTCCACAGACATTGGTTGAACAGGTAAAGTTTCTTAATAGGGATGTAGTACAGTACATTGGGAATGCTCAGTTCATTGTGAAGAGAAATGGTGAAGCCACCTGTTTAGTATTACTGGTATATAGTTTCATCACACTGTGTCAGCACATATGGAAGTGCTAGGATCCCGACAGATGATTCTGTACATGTACAAAGGGGGGAAGTATTTTGTATTAGGCGCTTCAGTTACACACATGCAGTGATAAATCACAATGTCCCTCTGTACTGGTGGGAGTACAAGCAGTACCGTAAGCATACAACTCCGGTTTCAGGCCAAACGGCTCCCTGTGAATAGGGCTTTCTTATACTACAGGGCCATGTGCTTAAGGGAGGGCCTATAGCTCACTTCCCTATGGGGTTTGGTTTGACGTGTCGCAACTTAATCAACTGCTACATACACACACACACACAGACACACAGACACAGGCTACACACACACCCACGGTGACGTAACCTTCAACTCCAGTGTTCCCGAGACTTTTGATTGATGGAACCGCCAGAGCGCTCCTAAGTAAACAATAGGTCAAGGATGCACCTGTGAAGTGTTTCCTTTGGCCCGGCCTCTCAACAACTCTGGGTTAATCTCCCCTCTTTCTCTCTTTGTTCGGCCCATGTTGATTCCTGTTCAACGACAGCTGCCAAGACTACTTCATAATGACAAAGGGTCATTTTAGCAGACCGTTCTACAGGAGAGCTGTGAGTTGTTTTTGTTAAGGAGCTCTGCAATGAGGCTTATGGGAAGTGGTAATAAAGATGCCTGGAAGTCCAATTAAAGAAAGGATGTCACTTTTAAGATGTTTCCAGGTTTGGCTTAATAGGGTTTTATTGTAGGACCTGACTCAATGATGTACTGTATCAAGATGATGAGGCCCATATGGGCCTGCTGTTGATCAGAATTTCGATTCAGTCAGACGCACTAAGAAATCCTTCTGATGTGACTGTGACTGACTCTGCTTGTCAGGAAGGGCTTCAACATAATACAGTGGTTAAAGATGGTCCGGCCCTAAGGACCATGGGAATTGAGCTGAGAGGAGATAAACATGTGTTTCTTTAACCCCAACCCCCTATAACCCTATCCTTTACTAGTTAGTAAAGAAAGAGATATATGGCTAGTCCATTATTATTATTATTATTATTATTATTATTTTTCTCCTCACAGCAGGTATTGTTCTTTCACAATTTACTTTATTTCCTTTTACATGCTTTTTTCTGTCTTCTCAGTTACTATACATGCAAATAATGACCATTAGGAATTTCTGATATCATATAAAAAGGGTTTGTAATACAGGGAAGTGCCAACTGACTAAAATGCCATCTGAGGTGTGTGGTTATTTCCTGACAATGCAAAGCCTGTTGTGAGTTAAAGCTTACATACTGTCTCTATGATATGCTGAAAAAATCTCTCTCTCTCTTTTTCTCTGTCCCTGCAGCTCCCCACCCGGTCTCTCGATGACAGTTCCTTTGGGCTGTGTCTGTGTGGGCTGGTGCCATTCCTGCAGAAGGCCTCTGTGGGCATCACTGTCCTCAACCTCTGTGCCCTAAGCTGCCGACAGGTCAGTTCCATGTACCCACTGCTGAATTCCCAAATCAACTAATGGTAGCAGATCTGAAAGGATCAAAGCAAAAAGTATAAAGAAATATGAATATAAGCATATTAATGTTTATAGAAGAAACAAGCAATACAAGCAATAAGCAATAAGGTGTTTTCCAGTCTGCTTCATGATAGCCTATTGCCTACACCTATCCAATTATTTCAGATCTACAAGAGTGTCTAGGAGTATGGGTAAGTGGTTCTGAAGCATTATACACATTATTCGTTTACTATCATGTATGCATTGTCTGATAGGCATACAGTAACCAAGGTTAATATTTGAGCTGTAGCTGAAGCTGACCTTAGTACTCAGACACTATAAGTGAGTATTTATGCATTTTATCTCCATAGAGACATATTCTGCTCCCTGGAATAGGTTCTTTGATCTTGTAAAAACATGTGTTTTTAATTGGTTCCTGACTCATGGAATGTTTGCACAGTTGAATTCTGTTCTGTTCTGGCCCTTCAGTTCTGTGAATCTTTTATATGTAGGTTAGATACTTTTGCTATGTTTTTTACGGTAAACTCCAAATGAAAATCAGTCTAATAATACTTTTTCTGTGAAATGTAGTCATCTTTTACAATATGTATGTATCAAAGAAAAATACTCCTATCTAAACTTTTCAATCTAATCAAAAAGTCACCCTCAGATCAATAACCTTTGCCATTAACTCACCAATACCATGATAAATCACAAATCACATTACCATTGTTTGAATTCAAACCAAATGTGTTTGTTGAACAGTCAAGTCTTTATGAGATAGAATGGGCTATGTATGGGAGGCTGAGACAAATTGGCCAGCAAAGATGAATGACTCTAATTTGATTTAAAAGAAACCACAGGTTGGGAGTTCGCTTTTTAAACCTTTAGTGGAGGTAGCACTGCAAGGCAGTTTGTTCCGGATGTTTGTAAGGTCAGTAATAATTGAGCTCTCCCATTACCAGCATAGTTACTCTGTTAAGGACTAGGCTACCTGTGGCCAGATCCACAAAAGCTTCCTCAGAGTAGGAGTCCTGATCTAGAATCTGTCCTATACAATCTTATTCATCATGATCCATAAGCCAAATCTGATGCTAGATCAGCACTCCTACTCAGACGCTTTGTGGTCTTAGCTGTTTCTCTCCCTGAGGAAGGAAGCTTTGCCATCAAGGAGTAGAAGTAGTTTTTATTCTCAAATCTAATATTTTTAATTCTCACATGTTTTCATTCTGATTGTTTTGTGTCTGTTGCTACACCACTAGACGCAGAGCTCCTGTCTCACTTTCAGTTCTTGTAAAATAATTTAACATCGTCAGTCTAGTTTGGGCAAAGGAAAGTGAGTGGCTGACGTCCGGCTTCATTGGTCTGTGTGAGCCAGCAGGCACAGCAGAAGGAGGTCTGTTCTGGGTGTAAAGGGATGGGCTCCAGAGTTTGCCATACCAACAAGGTTGAATGACTCCCATCATACAGAGAGAGAGAGAGAGACGATAGTGATAGAGTTATGCTCAACAGCAGATGGTCTCATTTGTTCTCCGAAAATGTGCAGCATATCTCGCCTGGTTTGCAATCGTTGTGTCTTGTCCCCTGTTTGAGAGAGAGAGAGAGAGAGAGAGAGAGAGAGAGAGAGAGAGAGAGAGGAGAGAGAGAGAGAGAGAGAGAGAGAGAGAGAGAGAGAGAGAGAGAGAGAGAGAGAGAGAGAGAGAGAGAGAGAGAGAGAGAGAGAGAGAGAGAGAGAGAGAGAGAGAGAGCAGAGAGAAAAAAAGGTGGATACATTATGCTTGGTAAAATATAAAATGGCACTATGTTGTTTGGACAAGGTATTCAAATGTATCATGAAAAATATATTGTTCAGGCTATAAAATCTTGATGCAACTGCTTTACTAAAACATTTTAGACAAGCGGTTCTTATTAATGAAACAAACAAGCAAACCCGATTTTGGAGCACAGTAAACAAGCAGACCATAGCTCCTGCCAACACTTGTTTGGAGGCTTCACAAAATAATTAATATTAAATTCTGAGGATAAACAATTGATTATGTCTGTTATTCATTAAATCTTAACTTCGATCATTTTTCTCAACATGCAGTACAGTGTGTGTCTGGTCTACTGCCATGCCGCCAGTTAATAGAACACATATGCTACAATGTACAACTGAGTTTACCAAAAATTTAATGTTACTGTAATAAGATTAACAAGGAGTCCAGTGCTTCCATCATATCTCTATGGTTCTACAATCATGTTCTAAGCGAGGTTAAACGCTTGAAGTCTATTATTCAAGTACTGGAAGTGTCTCTAAAATAGGTTCACTTTTTCACTGTCAGTTTTAAACTCAACTTCCACTGGATGTGGATAAGCCTCCTAGCTGGCAAATCTGGTGGAAATGATCATTACAACTAGTTTAGCCGCAGGCTGTTTACTAGTCCCAACTCATCAGTTGTTACTGGTGCTGCCCACAGCCCTGGCTCTGCTCTAACCCTTCCCTACCCCACCATGCGTTCACCTTTCCTTCTTTGTGTCCCTATGCCCCAGGCAATCGTGCAGTGGCATCGTGGAGCAGGGTCCAGGAGTAGTCATTCCTCTCACGGACGGCCATGGAGATCACAGGTCCATCTGGGTGCTGTCTCTGGTCCTGGCCGCCCCAGAGGCCATAGGCTTCGACATGTTAAATTCGACCACAGGAACGAGACCATACGGACATGCATGCTCAACCCCAAAGTCTGACTTCATGATGGCATCACTCCATTTTCTTGTTGACACTTCTGCACTTCGAATAATCCTCTATTATCTTTATAGAAACAAATCTGGCCCACAAAGCATCTCAGAGTAGGAGTACTGATTTAGGATCCCCCTCTATTCATTATGATTTAAAAGACAAAACTGATTCAAATAGGGTTACAGTACAGCACATGTGTGCTAAGTTAGTATAACTGACAGTCCAGTATTGCATGTAGTGGCGCATCCTTGCACTGACCTATCAGAAACAATTCCATCTGTCCAAATACTTGGCATCAAAAGTAATTGTGATAAATACAGCGAATTTATCATACTGACATTCATTTCGACATTCTTGGCGAAACCACCCAAAGACCTAGAAATAAAAAAATAAAAAAGTTGCTCAGAGGCCAGACCTGAGCCCAAACATGATTTGAAATCATTTTAATTACTCTAGCTCTGCTTTACTGAGCTTTGGTCTGGCTTTAATGGACCAACAGAATGATCCCAGTCCGTGAAAACCTCGCCCATCTGGCACCCAGATAGGCTAGAGCGAATTACTAAAAATATTTCAAATATTTCAAATAGTATTTGAACTCAGGTCTGACAGAGGTTCCATACGTTTTTCCCTCGAGAGAAAATCTCTGAGGAGATCACTTTGTTCACAAGCCTGGCGAAAATAATTGATTGCAGACCGCAACAGCAATTACAGCTCAACTGATGTATGGTCTTTTAGCCGGTTTCTTTTTTTTTTCGCGTGTGTCTAGTCCACATCAGATGCAACACAAAAGATACTAAATCCCATATCATGGCCAAACCATGCTGAGGTTTAGGTCATTTAATTTAAACTAAGACCAACAGAACACGTATGACCTATAGTATCTCATCCTACTAGAGTGAGGAATTGAGTAATGTCGTAAGAGGTTATAGAGAACATTTGGCCAAAACATTCCTCAAATGGCATCTGCTCCTCCCAAAAACTTGTACGATAATATCCCCACTCCTATATGTGGATTTAAATAACTAACATGTCACTGCCATCACATAGACATATTGAGAATCTCAACTTACTTTTATACCAAACCTAGCAGGTGAAAACTGCTTCAAATTACATTACAACCAGAAACCACATGAATACAACCAGCTCCCTAATGCTTGCTCTCTGGACAGTCTTCTGAAGAATTGGCATGTTATATTGTGGTTCTCCCATAGAACCTGTGTACTAACATGTTCTCCTGTTGTGGTTCTCCTGGTACTATAAGGACATCAAGGACTGGTGGTTGTTTGGGTCTCTACTTCTATGCCTCCTCTGATGTGTACGGCTCTGTTCTACACCCTGATGACCTGTGAGATGCTCAACCACAGGAACGGCAGCCTCTCCATGACGCCTCTCAGCGTGAACACCTCAAACAGGTACACACACACACTGTACTGTTATGTACTGTACAGTACTCAGCCAGTCTCCTTGTGTTTAGTGTCTCTCTTTAGGAGAAGCCCGTTTCTCTCTCAGGCATCTCAAGCTGATGTCGCATAACCCACCCTGACTGCCTTCTACATTCATAGTACTACTACTTAGTATCAGATCTCTCTTCTTCTCTTCAGTTGTTCTGCACTGTAACCAGATCCACTTTAGCGCTTTGGAGGCCCTAAGCCAGAGTTGGTTGGTCTGTGTATAGGCAAAGGCAATCCTATTGTAACAACAGTACACTACTGCAGAACGATCATGTTTAGTGTCTCTTTAAAAGTTTGTCCTTTCCCTCTCCCCCTAACAAATTTAGTCTCCCTGACAACCTAGCTGCCTCCCCTAACAACCTAACATTTTATCTGTTGTTTACATCCCCAGATACGCCATTATACAGTCCTCAGACTAACTCATAGCTGCTTTTTTATGTATTTTTATCCTCTCAGTATCTTGTTTCCGTCAATTCTTCTTCGCCATCGCCCAACCTTTTCCTAATCTGTTGTTTATTGTTTTACCCCAGAGACGGGAAGTGGCCAGCGTGTTCTGCCTGGTCCTGATCTTCGCTCTGTGCTGGTTCCCCCGCACCTCAGCAGGATCCTCAAGAAGATGGTCTACAACCCGAGAGACATCGACGCTGTGACCTGCTCAAGTGAGTGGGTAGCCATGTTTGTTTGCTGCTGTCATCTTATTATTAGAAATGACTGATTCAGTACGGTGTGTTGGGAATTGCGTAAGGTGGGAAACATGGGGAAACACTTGACTGGATCTAGAACCACAACAGACTAAACACAGACGACACTATTTTATTTGCTGCAATTTAATGATTGCAAGGAGATTAAACTCAAATGGAAGTTCTGTCAAAAAACATGGGTGTTGCTGTTTCTTTCAGTTTCCTGTTGGTCTTGTATTACCTGAGCATCAACCTAGCCACAGTCAACTCCTGTATAAACCCCAATCATCCCTCTACTGGGCCAGTAAGAAGTTCAAAACTGCTTCAAGGTACAGTAGATCCCTAAACATACCATCTATCTCTCGCTTTTCTCGCTGTATATCTATCCTTTTCACTCTCTCTTTCTCTTCTCTCTCCTTTCTCCCCATATTATCAGTATCACCACTAACCCCCCGGCCCTCCCCAAACCCTTTGTTCTAGTCTTGCCAGTAAAACAAACAGAGAACCTTCCTCTCCCCACGACCGAGGGGCTGTGGCTGTGTAGCTGGTGATGACATTATTTAAAGAAAATGTCGCTAAAGCAGTGATTTATGAACTAATTTACTGTGGGGTCACATAACTGTACATATCTGTTAGAGAGACCCGAGCTGAAGATAACCATGCCTCAGCTCTAGCTGTCCTCAGAGAGAGAGAGAGAGAGAGAGAGAGAGCAAGAGAGAGAGAGAGAGAGAGAGAGAGAGAGAGAAGAGAGAGAGAGAGAGAAAGAGAGAGAGAGAGAGAGAGAGAGAGAGAGAGAGAGAAAAAGAGAGAGAGAGAGAAAAGAGAGAAAGAAAAGAGAGAGAGAGAAAAGAGAGAGAGAGAGAGAGAGAGAGCGAGAGAGAGAGAGAGAGAGAGAGAGAGAGAGAGAGAGAGAGAGAGAGAGAGAGCGAGAGAGAGAGAGAGAGAGAGAGACTAACTCATAACAGCAATTCCTGGTGACCCTGAACGTGCTTCTTCCTCTCTGCAGAAGTGGGGCTAAGAGTTTGGGTAGATAAAAGTGTTCACTTCTTACGCTGTGAGCAGATGTAGTTTTATGTAGTATATTGTTCAAAGAAGCATTATGAGACCTCATTACACAAGCCCACATTACTGTAAGCTGTTGAAAAGTGCCTACTTGGACCTCGTCTAATAAAGACAATAATAGTATAAAGGCTATCAACACAGCATGACCACACAGCAGTATAAATAGTGTCCTAATCTTGTCCCCTTGTCTCCTTCCAGTCCTGCCTGTGTTGTTGGTGCCACTGGATGCCACGCACCAGCACGGACAAAACCGGAACGGGACCAACATCCAGTGTAAGAGCCCCGAGCCCGCCTAACCTCCACACGGACCGCAGCCTCCGCAAGGACAGCGACTGACCACCACCGGAGGTGACGCCCCTATGGACGAGGAGGTTCACTACAACTACAGCCAGTCTGCACTCAAACCTAATGGACTCTCACCTCTATAGGACCTCATGCTAAACCGCAGCGTGACAAATAGAGAGAGAGTCACACGTTTCAAACACCACCACACGTTTATACAGAACACTGCTGGGCAGCTCTGGAGCTGGAGTTTATATATAGACACAAACATACAATGGGCATGGGCACCTGCAGAGTTTCCAGTGTCTCTCTGGACTATACACAGTGAGACTTCCCCATCTTCCTTTCCCAGGAGATTTGTGAGGGAGCGACATGCTTTACAGTACAGTGAGAGAGGAGGAAGAGGGATGGTGGGAGGGGAGGGGACAGGAGGGGACGGGAGTGGGGAGGTAGCTAACAGGATGCAGCTGAACCTAGGCTATAAATGACCGGCCAATCAGTAGCGGAGCGAGGAAGCGCGGTTAACTTGTTCACATAACGGTCAGCACTGCTGGGACGAACCAGGAAGCAGCGGGAACCCGGAAGGAAGGGCAGAGCGCTCCTGTCAGAGGGGACGAGGAGAAGGAGAGAATGGTCCCCGATGAGTATAATGAACTGCTGCTCAGTGATGGTGGAGAGAACGGGAGTTGACTGTCCTTTATAGTGTCGCTATAGCTTCTTCCACACTTGTCAAGCATACACAGTAAAGTTCCCTTTCATAGAGTAAGCTAATGTCCTGTAAGGATGAATTTGTTTTAATATGGATGAAATGTGATTTGCCATGTAAAAGTGTGTGTTCCAGTACAGTTTTTATATTCTGTTTTACAAAGATTTACCAAAAAGTGTTAATTCACTGTGGTTAGGTTTCATGTGGTTGGAAGAAGAAAGGAAAACTGATTTAACGAAAGGTGTCGTGTCATCTTGAATTCCCCATATAGCCTTATATAGTATATGACTCTGTACAACATCCATTGGAATATCACTTAGGGTGTAGAGTTACTCCAGTGTAGAGTATCCACCAGACTGCATCCCAAATGGCCCCCTATTCCCTACATAGTCCTATGGGCCCTGGTCAAAAGTAGTGCACTATAGAGGGAATAGGGTGCCATTTGGGACTCGGCCCAGTCTCTTGGCTTGTTATCCAAAGACTAATGGTTTTCTTGACCCTACTGGAAGTCACAAGTTAGTTTTAAGAACATGTCCAGATGCAACAAACAATTACAGGACCGAAAGTAGAAAGTTATGATTATGTCTCAGTTCAAGGCTAGTTGAAAAGGTCTCTATGTTCTCATCCAAAAATAAAAAAGGGGGAAAATCGTTCTCCTACTTCACTGTGAATTTCACAAGACACAGAAATGTTAGTATCTACAGCTAAGCTGTTTAGAAACATGCTCGAATATCAAGTTTTTATATAGTGTTATATTTTGCTATGTTCTTTATCATATAACAGAATGTGGTTATTTTTTGTATTTTTGCCTGAGGCAGGATTTTTTATTAGTTACTTGTTTTTTGTGATGATAAATATACTCAGTTGGTGTTTAAACTATATCAACACTAGGGTACTATACTGCTTTATACATTTGATATGTGAATACATGTATTATGAATACAATTAATGTCCTGTGTGTGTGGGTGTGTGTGTGATTTTTTGCACTTTTTCCATTTGAGTGTTTGTGGCACTATCTACAGCCCTCCTGTAGCTCACCAGAGCATGGCGCTTGCAACGCCAGGGTTGGGGTTCGATTCTACAGGGGGCCAGTATGCGAAAAAATGTTATGCACTCATCAACTGTAAGTCGCCGGATAAGAGCGCCTTGCTAAATGACTAAAATGTAAATATCAGACAATGTCAAAGATAAAGGCTTTTCAGTTTAACCACTCATATCAATAAATAGTATTTTTACCACTATAATGTTCATCCAGAGGCTTCATACCTCTATAGGAAATTGTATTATTGTTCATGTTTCATACAGAAATGCTGCTTCTTATCCTAATAAAAATATTTTATATGTATAATACCTTTGGCCTTGCATTACTAAGGAGTGATGAACGCTATATTGATATGCATAACATAAGAACATTAAACATTCCATTACTAAGGAGTTATACATTTTACATTGATATGCATTACATATAATTACTTTGGAATTTGTAAGCGTATGACCTCTCGCATTGCTTTACTAAGGAGCAGTGAACTTTATACTGACACGTCATAGAAATACATGTCTTTCTGAGAGGATAAGGGGCTTCTACTTTTTTCTTAGTGTCTGTGGGAAGGAAACACAAGCTGGTCTGGGAGGATTTGAAGAGCACTGTGATCTGCTTGCTTGTTGCTTTGGCAACACTGCCCTCAGGGTTACCATGTCAACTGAGAGGATGTGGAACTGAGCTGCTTGAAGAGAGGGAATGCAATCAATCCAGCCCATATGAGTGACTGACTGTTGTCAGAGCTCCCAACAGAGGCGCTTGTTTAGATAACTTGTTTGCTAACTTAAAGATGTCCTCCAGCGATTTCTGAATTTTTACTGTTGAAAAGCTATATCCCAAGTATAAATACAGTAAAGTACACACACTTAAGGGCAAAAAATACATTGAGAAAAAGTGTTTTAAAGACAAAACTGCAAACTTCAAGGAGTAGGGCATTCAAGGAGTTGGTCTGATGGGGAGATGGGATGTCATCAGCCTCCCCCTTGAGGAACAATAGAGGAGCAATAGAGAACAAAAGAGGAAACCTGACCACCTATTGATGTGCCTTTGGGTAAGTATATCAGGTGAATAATGAGGTGAAAAGGAGACTGGAGTACGACTTTAATCAGTACCTGCAGGATCTCAAGTCTTTGCTTGAGATCAGTGCAATGGCTTTAGTTACAAGGTTGTGTTGGGATATGTAAAGTGAACATCATGAAATCTTCTTAGACAACCTAAACATTGTGACCGAGCATCATTTACCAAGATTGTAATTTTTACATTTTAGTCATCTTATCCAGAGCAACTTACAGTTCTTGCATTCATCTTAAGATCTACGCTATGTCTAGGTTGATGAAGTGGTTGGCCGACATCCAAGCTGAGATATCTGCCAGGTACGCTGAGATGCGTGTCAGCCACCTGTGGGGGAAAAGAAGGAGGCCATGAGCATAGCAATGATAGGAGAGACCATGTGGAGGATAAGGACAGAGCAGAGCAACTTGGTGTATAGTGAGAAGATGAGAGGGCCTAGAACCTAAGCCTGGGGACACCTGCCAGTGGTGAGAGTACGTGAGGTGCAGACACAGATCCTTCTCCACATCACCTGGTAGGAGTGGCCTGCCAGGTAGGATACAAGAGTGTGCAGGAGCCTGAGACGCCCAGCCATGAGAGGGTGGAGAGGAGATCTGATGACCACGAAGTGTCGAAGGCAGCGGATAGATCTAGAGGATCAGGAACAGAGAGAGAGTCAGCTTTGGCAGTGGAGAGTCTCAAAGACACACAGAAAAGCAGTCTTCGCTGAGTGACCCGTCTTGAAGCCTGACTGGTTAGGTCAAGAAGATCAGTTTGGACAGAAATAGTTGAGAGAGTTACTGCGACAGCATGCTCAAGTGTTTTGGAAAGAAAGAAAGAAGGGATATAGGTCTGTCGCTTGACGTCAGAGGAATCGCGTGTTGGTTTATTGAGGAGGGAGCAACTGCCATTCTGAAGTCAGAGAAGATGCAGCCAGTGGTCAGGGGATGAGTTGATGAGGGAATTGAGAAGTTCTTAGAGATGGTTGGGAGAAGTTCTCCAGAGATGGTTGGGAGAAGTTCTCCCAGAGATGGTTGGGAGAAGGTCTCCAGAGATGGTTGGGAGAAGGGTGTCCTCCCGAGTGGTGTAGTGGTCTAAAGCACTGCATCGCAGTGCTAGCTGTGCACTTCAGAGATCCTGGTTCAAATCCAGGCTCTGTCAGACAGCTGGCCGCGACCGAGACCCATGGGCGGCGCACAACTGGCCCAGCGTCGTCCAGGGTAGGGGAGGGAATGCCAGGGATGTAACTCAGTTGGTAGAGCATGGCATTTGCAACATCAGGGTTGTGGGTTCGATTCCAATATGAAAAAATAAAATAATGTATGCACTCACTCTGGATAAGAGCGTCTGCTAAATGACTAAAATGTAAATGTAAAATGTAAGGGATGAGGTGGAGCGGGCAGGTTGTTGGGCGGCCGGACTTCATTAGTCGCACAATTTTATCTGGAGATGGAGGGGAGAAAGAAGTCAAGGTGTAGGGTAGTTCTGTGTGAGTGGGACTAGTAGACTCCATAGGCTGAGTGAATGAGGAGTGGATATCGTCGCCCACAGAGAGGAAGGAGGGAGGGGGTGGAGGATTACGGTGGGAGGAGAAGGTAGAAAATAGTTTCCTAGGGTTAGAAGCAGAAGCTTGGCATTTAGAGTGATAGAAAGTGGCTTTAGCAGTGGATACAGAAGAAGAGAAGGTAGAGAGAGGGGAGGAAAGGATGATAAGTCCTCCTAAAAGATTAATTTTCCACGGAGTAGGAGGAGATGGCTGGGCCGGCCGGGAGGAAAGGATACAGTCATAGGACGCAGAAAAGAGAGGAGAATAGGGTCAAAGAGGCAGAATCAGGAGACAGGAAGGAGAAGGATTTAGCAGAAAGATGATAGGATATACAGTAAGAGGACAGAGTAGACCTCCCATGTGGCGCAGCGGTCTAAGATCCGGGTTCGATCCCGGGCCGCGACCGGGAGACCCATGAGGCGGCGCACAATTGGCCCAGCGTCGTCCGGGTTAGGAGAGGGTTTGGCCGGCTGGGATGTCCATGTCCCATCGTGCTCTAGTGACTCCTTGTGGCGGCTGGGTGCATGCGATTTGTAAACAAAAATTAATAGAAAAAGTAGTGGGAGAGCGAGGGAGCAAAGATTGTGACGCCGCATGACCATCTGGGTAGGGGCTGAGTGGCTAGGGTTGGAGGAGAGGGAGACAGAAAAGGAAACAAAGTATTTTTAATATTTATATTCTTGATTTCAGACCAAAATAAGTTGAGACAAAATAATTTCAGCCCCAAAACCAATAGTAATGGGAGTTTCATGGATGTGTTGAGAGCTAATTTGTTATTTGTTTCAGTGTGTTGGTGATAACAGGTAACTAAGTCATAATCCTTACGAAAGCTGCCCATATTCATTGTTAAATGTCATGTCATATTTTTGCCCCTTTCCAGTAAGCTTGAAAAAACACAGAATTCCTCTCAGAACTGTGGTTGAAGAATACAAAAATGTCTGGCTTTTATGAAATGGATGACCAAAATAACATGAGACACAGTCCTGCCTTTGGGAGGGGGAGGGAGGTATAAAGGAAAGAGGGAGGGAGGAGGGAGGAAGGAGGAAGGCAGAGAGAGAGAGAGAGAGAGAGAGAGAGAGAGAGAGAGAGAGAGGAGAGAGAGAGAGAGAGAGAGAGAGAGAGAGAGAAAACAAGAAAGAAAGGAAGAGAGCAAGAGAGAGAGGATTGGTTTAGGTCCACGGAATTTGGTGGGAAACGTGGTTGCTGTTGGGCAGAAAACAGAGGACGCCAGCGGGTCAAAAGGGCTCTTCATATAGAACATAGTGCACAGCGCCAAGTCCCAATGTTGAAGGCCAATCACTGTTCACGAATGACAAGGCATTGGAGGGTTAAGTGTGTGTGTGTTTCTGTGCAAGGAGAGGCATCAGAGGGTTGGTTGTACAGTGCAGGCTGTTCTCTGCTGGAAGAAAGAGTTCAAACCCATGCTCTCTCAGCTGCCACTCAGACATAAGATGCCTAAACACAATAACAGTGGAGGACTAGATGGACTACATAACCATGATGGGTTGATGCATAAATGGGAAACAGCCTCAGAGTTTAAAGAAGGATATGAGGGAAAATTGTTGCATGAGATGTTTTTCTTTAGGAAGATGCACTACTCTTGAAACTAGGATAAATCTTATATAAAATACACCTTCATTAAATAGTTTGTACGGGTTGCACGTCATTCATTCTTAATTAGGCATTCGTATTCGCTACATACTATGTACGTAGAGTAAGGAATTAGAGTAAAGCATGATACAATTGTGTTGAAATACATATACTAGCTAGATTTCACAACATCGACAACTCAATCACCAACTGAGTTCTAAGTAAACATCAATGGCTACAGACAAATGCAACAAGGGAATAGCTATTCTGAAACATACCACCATAGACTTTAACAATAGCCTGTGCCCTTTGTAAGGCTTTGCTACTTGTCTCTCAGCATTACACAGATGTAGCTGACATTGTTTGATAAATAGTATTTGAAATCATTTCAAATACTTTAGCGTTGGCTTTGGGTCAGCCTAAAAGCCAGAAGGCAGGGGTTGGCACTTTGGGACTATTCCATTTGGTTTTGTTGTGCCAGGCCAGCTCAATCGGGCTCCAGCTAAAGTATTTGAAAGATTTCAAATACTATTTGAACCCAGGTTTAGTATTGAGGTAATGGAATGGTGTTGAGTCCAAACAAGCACATCACACTTCAGGGTCAACCCTACCTCATGCCATAAGAGTTAGATCAGACATCGACTTAGCTCTGCATTTCAACTCAAGAATCCCCTCAATCAAAGAATACCACACACACATGTCTAATACCCTGTGGAGTTCTGCCATACAGAGTAACCTGAAACCAGTGTAAACCTTTATCAAACTGGAGTGATGATTGGATAATGAGATGGTCTGGGAGATATTATTGGTTCATCATGTTAGAGGTTTACCTTCCAGCCAATCAGATTGTCACGCCTATGCCTACTCTCAGCCAATCGATTGTCAGGCTATTTTGGGCTATTTCAGGAGGTGTATGGGTGGACTCATCTTTCATGCAAATGATCCAGAAACACAGCATCCAGAAATATCAGTCTACAGGGACCGATCCAGAAAAATTTATAGAAAAACAGGGTGAATTATGACGCATTTTCATGATTGGAAATATGAATGTCTGTTTCCCGATAATGATATAACTTTGTTGTTTTCATATAGTCAATACATACTATATGTATACAATGTTCTGAATGCATATCATTCTAATCTAGAACACTTTGTAGGTCAGACTAAAAAACGATTCTATTCAAATCTGTTAGATATTGTTTAGAGCAGAAACAGCACAGCTCTTAAGTGAGGTGACCCAACCCTTCCTAACACACAGGCCTTAGGCAGATGTATTAAGATAAACAAATCATCTCGAATAATTGCAGACTTGTGTATTGCCCTGATGAGGCGGTGCACTTTGGCTGATACTGATCACGGTGCCAGTCAACAATCAGACAGTATGGCTCCACTCTGCATATACTGATTTTCATACAGCAACTTTGCAGGGCCCATATTCAGAAAGCGTCTTGAGTAGGACTGCTGATCTGGGATCAGTGTTGCTCAGATCACAATGAAGGATTAGGATGGACAAAGGATACCTGGTCCTAGATCAGCACTCCTACTCTGAGATGTTTTATAGCTACGTAATCAGGACCCAGCCCAGTTCTATGTGCCATCACAAAAATCTTGCTTTGCAATTTGCAAATGATGCCTCAGTGGGGACCCAATTGACATCACATTGTTTATGCTCAAATATATTTTCAGTTTGATCAAACACAGCACATGTTTGGTCCTACTCCGGCCTCTAACATGGCTGTGTTCCTAATGCCATTTTGCATTGCAATTCCTCCAAGCTATAGCTCCGCCACATGTTTGCACCAGCTCAAGCCAAGATGACTGTGGTGGCAAGACCATTTCTAATTTATAAAAGCCAAAAGGATCAATTCAAAATTCATGAACAATCTGTCTGGTAACAACCAGTGATTTCTGTGACTGTGGGGCAGTAGCTAGTGAAACGATGGGGACGGATGGTGCAACACAAAGGAAAGTTCTGCCTCCCCTCATTAAACAGGGAAAATGACTGTTAACGAAAGAGAGGAGAGAGAGATTCATAGTCAGACTTCTCCTCCCTAGGCTCTTTCTATAACTTTCTTCATACTCAATGCTGTTTGAGTATAAAAATCCTTTAGAAAAATGTCAGAACAGCTATAGTGAAAAAAATTGCTGGCAACAAGAGGCCTAAAATCCCTGGAAATTGTAATTCATTCCCAGAACTGAACAAACAATGAGTGAACAATGAGGGAGAATGATTACTATTTTGTTTTACAAGCCTAGTCAACTTAACCCAGCATCTGCCCTCATCATGGAAAAGTTCATGCCAACAACCTTCTCTGCGTAAAACATTATTTCACTCCTCGTCACCGTTGCGAGAGTAATTGAAGCAGACTGCCGAGGGGTTATAAAACGTGTCTGTTTCACATTCTCCGAGATTCTTGGTTATCGTGACTGAGAGAGGTTGTTTGTTAAAAGAGCAGGTCTCCCAATGATACATAGCAGATCAGGCCGACACATTAAAACAGTTCCTAGTTCCCCGCATTGGCTTCTCAAGTCATGAAATAAGTATACTGACCTTCACTTCAACCCCACTGCATTTTGGAGGTAAGAAGATTGTCACACAATATATTTAAATTTAGGAAGTTTACTCCGATATCTGCGTAAGAAATACAGTCCTTGTGTCTTCACTGTTGTAAATGCACATACATTCATAAAAAAAATAACACAAGCACATTAAAAAAACAATTTGTTAACAAGTAACTATAGTAAACATAAGCTCAAATCCCACATCCTTGACTTTCTCTGCTTCCCCGCCCCCACTAGATCCAGATCACATTCTCTGTTGTGGTTCAATCTTATTCAATGTGGAGCCTGCACACCTGCCTAAACACGTTTCAACTGAAATAAATCAATTGAAAATATTGTTTTGGACAAAGAAAAGAGAGCCTCATTGAATATGGCCTATTTACTTCCACTCTTATTAATGGAGCTACTTGGATGCTTCGAAATTATTTAACAATTTAAATTGTTCAAAGGATAACAGATCTGTATTGAAATACTTCTAGGATTATACAGATGGTAGTTGTGTTTTTTCCAATGAAGGCCTCATGGATAGCTTGTAGTAGAGAGTAAAAAAGCCAAATACATTTCTATTGTCATTCATCTCCATTGTGTTATCTTACTTTGGACAACTAGTTTTACTTTGACTAAATATTTAGTCCTGACTTTGCACCTTTCTGAAAGCTTTTGCAGGAATTTAAGAAGCTTTTGACTTATTACACTCCCACACCATTTCTCACTTCGTAAGAATCTTAATTAGAACCATTTATTCACAGGCCACACATGTTTTACAGCAAGGAAAGAGAGAAAGAAATATATAAATAAGAGAGAGAGAGATAGAGAGAAGCCAACTTCAGTATTTTTAATATAATTTATATAGTCAACAGAAACACAAATAATATTCAACAAATGTATATTTGTGGTATTTTCTATGAATTGTTTTTAGAAGTTAGGCTAGCTCAAGGTGGAGCATGATGAAAATGAACATGTGTTTCCTCCGTGGATATCACATTATACTTTGTCATTATTTTATAAAGTTGAGTTATTCTTAACAACTTTTGGTCATTTAAATGAATTATCATTTTCCGCTTGTGTGAAACTGAGAATTATTGATTTGCATTGCCATCTAGTGGGGAATACATGAGGACTCAGATTGCAGATCAACCGAACTACATCTATGCCCATGTTTTACAAGGTGATGGATTGAAAAGATGAGCAAATGAAAGTATAAAAAAAAGATCTTTTCCATATCCAATCAGATTGGAAGCATGGGCGGCATTTTTATCAAGAACGTCAACAAGAAGTAGCCATCAGTTCCGTTGTAAAACTTTTTTTTGATGTTTAGGAAGTTTTAGATATGAATATATCATTATTAATGCAAGAACTGTGTTGTTTTTGACCAGTTGGTTTTTATTAGCTTAATTGTTTTTATTTAATTGTATCTTGAGCTTTGCCTGGAATGGATGCAGTGTGGACTATCTTTTGTTTACATCATGAGATCGATGATCAACGTTAGCCAGCCAGCTTGCCAGCTACCAATTTCGGTTTAGCAAAGCAGCTACATTGCTTACTAACGTTACAATGTGTTTGGAAATTGTCGTTCAGTATTCATGCATCCCAAAGGACATTTGAAACGAACTCTTCTACTGCTATAGCTGGCAGCGGCACATAGTTGTTAGCTAATTAGCTCGCTCGCTTGCTAGCATTAGCTTTACTTTCAGCAATCACACCCATTGACCCAGTGAGTGTAGGACGCTGGCCAACTTGGTTGCGGCTAGCCATATTACCGTTACAAATACGTTCTTGTACTCTGTGGGAACTGGAGGAGATGGATTCGGCTTCTGGTCGTTCTTTCATACTTTCTGGTTGTGTTAGTCGTCCTACTACCCCTGTGCATCTGGGAACTACAGAAATCAGAGGTCAGTTAGTTTCATTGCAGCCCAATCATATATCGTTACTTGACACTGAATAGCCTAGTCCATGCTTTGTTGTTTGGATGTTGATTATATACATTTATACCTTTCAGGTTGGTACCCATAACAAAGCATGGTTCATAGCTAGAATATTCGTGTTCATGACCATACCCATATCACTATGGGGAATCCTGCAGCATCTTGTGAACTATACTCAACCAGAGCTACAGAAGCCAATTATCAGGTAAGTGATGGCCACTTCCTGTCACAGCTACAGGATATTATTACTTCATTACCATCATGGGTTTGTGTCTTTATCCTGAATGATGTACAGTATAACCTAACTGATTGTGAATGTGCATGATCTCGCTCTCTTTTTATGACAGAATATTATGGATGGTCCCTAATTTACAGTTTGGACAGTGTAAGTAATACCTTCTATTCTTGGTAATGTAGTTAGATGTTCATAAAAGTCAGCATTGGTTTATTGTTAAATTACACATGTTTGACAAAAATAAGCTAACAGAAGAAGTCATCGTAGCTTTGACATTAGTAAAACTGAAAAGCGCCTGACATGAGCGTGGCGCTTCAATTTGAATTGGTTTCACAATGGCAATTAGCATCTAACTGCTACTCTCAACGCCTCCCTATCACAAGATTTCCATTATCCTACTTCCCAAAGAATGAATACAGATCTCCTTTAGAAAAACAAAACAGAGAAACAAAAAAAAGCCTAATTTTCAGAGTAAAATGTTTCAATAGTTTAAACTACAATCATGCAACATATCATTGAGATAATGTAATGACCCATCTATAATCCCATCTCGCCTCTTCTCATCCTCTCCACCCTCTCCTTTCTCTCTCACACAGTGGATTGCGCTTAAATACTCCCAGCATTGCCATCTACGTGGACACGTGCAGGGAAGTGCTAATGAGGCCACGCTTACTCACAACTTCATGATCTTCCTTGCTCAACTACCTGGGAAACCAGGTGCACACATTTTTGTCATGACCTGACTGAGGAGATCCCAGACCAGTTTGTTCCCAACATTCCAATCATGGCCACTCATAAGTCATATGCCAAACATAAGTCTAGCACAAACACGCCTGGGATCCCAGGCTAGACTGAGTAGCCTACATTTATTTCAATATCCTCACACTCTGTAATTCCTCTCTTCTCTTTCGGGCTCCTCTCTATCTCCCCACTCTTTCGCTTCCTCAACCATGGGTAACCAGTACCCCAGCCTGGTACTGATGATGGAGGTGCAGGAGCAGCAGACCTTCCTCCCTCTGCTGCCATGCCCGCCATGGCCCATGGGAGAGTGAGTTTGTTGTTTTTATAGTTTTTGTAGTTCTTTAAGTGTATGTGTGCTAAAATGAACGTGGCCCTTGTCCCAGATATGTTAGTGCTGTGCATTTGGCATGACAACAAACCAGGCTAGTTAGAGGACGCAACATTGTATCTGGCCCGTTATGGTGTCTGAGAGCATGGGCAGTGCATTGAGGCCATCTCCATTTTGAAGTAGTGCATTTTCTTCTATTACTTCTATAAGTTGGTAAACAAAATTAAAATGGTCATACTGCCACCTGGAATATGTTGTTTGAACAGGTATAAAGCCAAGGTTGGCGAATTTACTGCAATCTGTGGTTATGAAATGTTTGATCACTTATCATTCATTGGGTGATACCTCCTTATGACCTGGATGGAATTATGTGATCCATCCTTAAACCATAGGAAGTCCCTCCCAGTTGACTACTTAAAAAAAGTCCTCAATGGCGCTGCCCATGCTAAAACTGGCTTTTGGGCACTAGAGTCCTCTATCAATTTGGCATTATTGCACAAACAACCAGGCTAATAAGGAGCTACAATATTATCCATACCATGTGTTATAAGTTTTCATTTTAGGATGAAGGTGTATGTTTTTGTGCAGCAATAAACTACCACTTGTTTGTTTTTTACGTGTTATGAAGGGATATTTTAGGATTATGTGCTATAATAAACATTCATGTTTTTATACCACATTGATATGTTTTAAGTATACATTTATATTTCATTTTTATATATTTCAGGCTCATAATCAAAACAGGAAGTTGTGCGTCAGGGGTGGCTCCAGTCTGCGTGGCATCTATTTTGAGTCTATTTCTAGAAGGTTCACCTCGCTGTTTGTTTGGCTGCTTGAAGTCTCTCCAAGTCTCCATTTGCTACTTACAGCTCCAAACCGAGCTCCAGTCAGGCAACGATAGTAATATGTAGCATGTCTGCCTGTAGTTGATTAAGAACAGAACCAGAAGTGTTTACAAGTGGAACAACGAGCCTCATTTAGGAAAATGCACCAACCTAAAGAACAGACAGACAGACAGCATTAGGCTTATCTGTTTTGTTTATTCTGCATTTTAACAAATGCTGTGCATCTGCGATTTTAGCCACAAGTATTGAAACATCTTTCTTCATAGGATGTTATTGATTTTAAGAAATGGAAGAAATTAATGAAAATCAAAGCTGGTGATTAGAAAATATTTTAATGCTATTTTATAGTGGGAAAAAGCTAACATTTTGTCAGAATATCTTTCCTTAATAATGTATACCATGTTTTCCTATTGCAGGGTATTGCTATTGAGATGCAAGCTGGGAGTGTTGCAGTACACAGTTGTCAGACCAGTCACAACAGTTATTGCCTTGTAAGTGTTTTGCAAAGGATCTGCTATTCCATTCAGGATGGACTCCTGTTATATGCCTAAGTGTTGAATGTACATGTGCCCAGGGAGACAGCAACATTACCTTGGTCCAGGGCCAGCTCTGTCTCTCTTGACCTCGTGGTCGGCCAGTCCAAGCAGATTATTATTTGTTCAGATGGTGACGAAACATAAATATGTACAAAAAGGAAAAATACAAGCTAAAGATTTTAAAATAAGTCTCATGGCCACCAAACCAACCAGCAGCCTTACGCTCTTCAAGCTGCCACTCTGACTGATAACCACACCCAATTGGCAGCACCTGATGTGCTTATCAAGCAGGCTCAGCATTTGGACAAGGTTGCTGTTGCCCTGGGGAACGGGAGTGTGGAAGTGGTAGTGAGCTGTAGTGTGTGTTCTAAACTACTCAATCCCATTCCTAACACTCGCCACATATACGTTATCATCATCATATGTTCCCCCATTCACTATCCTGTAGGGATATGTCAGCTCTGTGGTGTGTATGATGAAGGTAATCTCAGCTCAACCAATGCATGGACGTACCTGGTGATATTCAACATTATGTCCCAGCTGGTAGGTTCTGTATTTTCCACACTTGTCTTCACATTGCTGTAAACTTCCTGTCACCATACCACCACCACAAATATAACATTATTAAATATTTAGCATTCAGTTCAGTATGTGATCTCTTTCTCTCTCTTATCATTCTTCCTTTCACTCTCTCTCTCCTTCTCTCTCTCTCCCAGTTTGCCATGTACTGCTTGGTCCTGTTCTACAAGGGGCTCCTAAGAGAGGAACTGGCCCCATCAGACAGTGGGGAAGTTCCTGTGTGTGCCAAAATGGTGGTGTCTGCCCTTCTGGTGAGTGCTTGGTGGCCATTTTGGATCACCTGCAACTACCTCCTAGCCTGTCTCCAGATCTGTTTGTGATGTCTTGCAACTCCTGTGGTCAATGAACAATTGACATAGCACAAACAGATCTGGGACCAGGTTATCGTAATCTCCATGATTAATAACATATTTGTTTACCAGTCATTGTGTCTGCCATTCATGGATCTAGCATTGTTATCCATTAAAGTAACACAGTTTTGGCTGCCCATTTTATATTTCTTATACAACTTCTTTTCAGAATTGCATGTGTAGGACTTATTAAGAGTCTGTGTGGCTTATAGCCAGTAATTGCTAATGCATTCCCTGTGTTGGCTGCAGTAGAGGATTGAATATTTCCACTCTGTTGTCTGTACTCTATCTTAGGCAAGCTGCGCTTCATTGCTCTCCTGGTCAAGGTGGGAGTGATCTCAGAGAGACACACACGTGGTACTGGGACAGTGTGGAGGCTGTAGCTACAGGTCTACAGGTAATGCAAGACAATACCAACACTGTAAACGCTTATAATAACACTGTTACTACAATGCTACATAAAGCTGTAGTAAAATAATGCAGTTGTAAAATTACTTGTTTGGTATAAGGTAATATCTGTTGAGGCTTGTGGTCTCAGAACCCCTAGAAAATGGGATGATTCATCTCAAGGACTTATCCTCGTACACATTTCTAAATCATTTAAATAGATGAGGATTTATTACATACTAAATACAACCGTGTGAGAATAAACTTGCTTTGCTATACAGTCAAGCTTTCATTTATGCTTTATCCAGGACTTCATCATCTGTGTGGAGATGTTCCCTGCGGCCATCGCCACCACTTCAGCTTCACCTACAAGCCCTACATCCAGGAGGCTGAGGAGGATCCTGCTTCACCTCTTCCTGGCCATGTGGGGACGCCTCTGACGCCAGGGCTTACACCCTGAGCAAGTTCGCAACGCCGGGTGAGTTCTCATCCCATCTGGCTTGATTCAATAGCTGTCATGCATAGCGACAAGCATGGATGGAATCAAAGAATCCGCTTGTTAAGAACTTTGTTTGAAAAGGTTTAATCTCAGAACCAAATGTATTGGCTAGCTACTCGATTTATGTTAATAGAATGTCATGAGAGAATAGAAAAGGGCCACTCTCAAAATCTTCAAGACTTTGATAGTTTTCCCCATTATGTAAATGTATTGCCATTTTCTTCAAACACACTTTCTTTCCGGTAACAGGGAGAACGGTTATGGGCCGCCCTAGGAAGACCTACTTCGGTGAGGCGGAGGACGACAGCGAGCGCTCAGGCCTGCTTTCTCCAGGATCCCTGGACACCATTGGTCCCACGGAGGCCTTGTCCAACCCGGCATCCCCCAAGGGTCGGTACCAGGGCCTGGGTAAAACCCAAACGCCCCACTCCTGTCGGCCCGCTGCTCAGCAATGCCTGGTGGATTGGAGAGGGGGATGGAGAGGAGAGGGAAGACGATGGTAGACCAGCCCCAGAGCCCAGAAACACCACCAACGAGCCAACAGACTCGGTTACAGACGACCTTGTCGTTATCACCTAGCTTAGCTTCATCGCTAAAATCCTCCAATGGAGACTCTGAATGCACATTATACCAAACACAGTTGGGCAGGAACCAGGTATGGCCTCGGCTACATTTCCTCCAGACGATATTTGACTAATCCGCACGGTCACCAAAGCAAGCGATGAAAAAGCACACGTTAGTCAAGCAATATTGTAGTGACCATTCGTCCACCAGGGCTGATGCAGATGGACTCTGTCAATGACAGCTCAAAGAATGTTCATAAGCTGTGAAGGGTCTCATGAAACGAGATATTTAAGAGATGTTTTCTTGTTTCGTATTGTACTACTGAGTGATACTGGTAAAGTACGGTACATCAATACTTTATTTTAGGATAACCCAGTCTTCATTGCAATGGGTCTGGACAAAAAGCCTGTGAGAGATTTTACCAGTATTCTTGTTCTATAATAGCGCCTGGGTGATATCACTACAAACTCGTTAATCATATATCCCAAGGGTTTTAGTTGTTGCTACTAAAACGCTGTGCTATGTAGCTTTTTGAACTGAATCTATACAAAAATACTGGTTTGCGCCAATGATTGGTTTATTTACATAATTGGTTTGCACATGCTTTGAATATGGTCTTCAACCTATGGTACATATTTTTAAGCATGAAGCTCGGTCTCACTTGGCATTAATGCAACAGCTGGGTAGTCTCTATAGTCTTCTCAGATGCCCCCTTTGTGACGTGCACGTGGTCCTAGTGTATCCACTATCAAGTAATTCACACATTTCACGCCTGCCTCTCATTTGCACATTCAGGAACTGATGCTTACATAGTCATGGTTATAGATACATACAGTGGGGAGAACAAGTATTTGATACACTGCCGATTTTGCAGGTTTTCCTACTTACAAAAGTACGTAGAGTTCTGTAATTTTTATCATAGGTACACTTCAACTGTGAGACGGAATCTAAAACAAAATTCCAGAAAAATCACATTGTATGATTTTAAAGTAATTAATTTGCATTTTATTGCATGACATAAGTATTTGATACATCAGAAAAGCAGAACTTAATATTTGGTACAGAAACCTTTGTTTGCAATTACAGAGATCATATGTTTCCTGTAGGGTCTTGACCAGGTTTGTACACACTGCAGTAGGGATTTTGGCCCACTCCTCCATACAGACCTTCTCCAGATCCTTCAGGTTTCCAGGGCCAATAACCAATACAGACTTTCAGCTCCCCTCCAAAGATGTTCTATTGTTCAGGTCTGGAGACTGGCCAGGCCACTCCAGGACCTTGAGATGCTTCCTCTTACGGAGCCACTCCTTGGTTGCCCTGGCTGTGTGTTTCGGGTCGCTGTCATGCTGGAAGACCCAGCCACGCACTCCATCTTCAATGTTATTACTGAGGGAAGGAGGTTGCTGGCCAATATCTCGTGATACATGGCCCCATCCATCCTTCCTCAATACGGTGCAGTCGCCCTGCCCCTTTGCAGAAAAGCATCCCCAAAGAATGATGTTTCCACCTTCCACCATGCTTCACGGTTGGGATGGTGTTCTTGGGTTGTACTCATCCTTCTTCTTCCTCCAAACACGGCGAGTGGAGTTTAGACCAAAAAGCCCTATTTTTTGTCTCATCAGACCACATGACTTTCTCCCATTCCTCCTCTGGATCATCCAGATGGCACTTGGCAAACTTCAGACGGGCCTGACATGTGCTGGCTTGAGCAGGGGGACCTTTTGCTGCAATTGCAGATTTTAATCCATGACGCGTAGTGTGTTACTAATGGTTTTGAGACTGTGGTCCCAGCTCTCTTCAGGTCATTGACCAGGTCCTGCCGTGAAGTTCTGGGCTGATCCTCACCTTCCTCACATGATCATTGATGCCCCCACGAGGTGAGATCTCTTGCATGGAGCCCCAGACCGAGGGTGATTGACCGTCATCTGAACTTCTTCCATTTTCTAATAATTGCGCCTAACTCACCAAGCTGCTTGCTCATTGTCCTGTAGCCCATCCCAGCCCTGTGCAGGTTCACAATTTTATCCCTGATGTCCTTGCCACAGCTCTCTGTCTTGGCCATTGTGAGAGGTTGGAGTCTGTTTGACTGGAGGTGTGGACAGGTGTATTTTATACAGGTAACGAGTTCAAACAGGTGCAGCACACAGGTATTGAGGAGAACAGGAGGGCTTTTTAAAGAAAAAACTAACAGGTCTGTGATAGCCGGAATTCTTACTGGTTGGTAGGAGATCAAATACTTGCGTCATGTAATAAATTGCAACTTATTTACTTAAAAAATCATAATGTGATTTTCTGGATTTTTGTTTTTAGGTTCCGTCTCTCACAGTTGAAGGTAATTTCATGATAAAAAAAATTACAGACTCCTACATGCTTTGTAAGTAGGAAGACCTGCAAAATCGCAGTGTATCAAATACTTGTTCTCCCCACTGTACATTGTGGTAACAATGTATCTGACATTTCTTCCCATTCTAATTTCTGTTTTAAACTTGACTGGTATGTTAGCACTTCAGGGATATTAGTTGTGATTGATTAGAAAGGGATTGATTTCAGTCTTTACTTGTTTCATTGTCATCCATTAGTAGCATTTCTTCCTATCAGGAATGTGTGTCAAGTGTGTGCAGCTATTGCCTTACCTGACAATGTTTGTCACAAAGCATTAACCTTCAGAGGGAAGTAATTACATCAAACATGTCAGCACATTTGTCTTTGAGTTCAACTCAAGGTTCCAAAAACATTCACCTCTCCAATAAATTCAATTCAATTCAATGTGGCTGCTGGGTTTTTGTTGAAGGCCAGTGAGGTGAATTGACACAATGCTGTTGAGATGACACCAAGACCCTTGTATGTTCATTATGATTTTCTTTGATCGCTAATGAGTATTTTTTGGTAAGTGCTGATAGAATATATATTTTTATATGACTGCAACCATAATCAAAGAGACGCTATTCCAAAACAAGATTATGAACACACTGAAGACCAAAACGTCCCATGATAAGTATATCATAAACATCAAAATGTATTTGTGAAAGTCCTGAGGTATATTGAGACAGAAGCTATTGTAGACCTTGTAGGGTCGTTTTAGAGCTGACGCTTCCGGAGAATCCGTAGTCCACCAATCCCTTCCCCTCCTCGACAAGTATGCAGTTCACACTCATAGTATAGAATCCATAGTGATACATTCACATCCTCCCAGTAAGACTGAGGGAATTGATACCAGAAGAATCAAAAGCATCCCAACTCCCTCCTTTTGAAAACACAATTTATGAAGATGACTTGTACTGTCCATGGGCCACCAGACATCTACTTTTTACAGTCACTGAGCAGATTCTCTAACAGAATCCACAGTCCCCGCCTCCCAGCCTCATCCTCTATACAGGCTGATATGGAGATGGAGCTCGCAGGGTGACGCACTAGCCGCACCTAGCCCCCTCCCTCACCTCCAGGGGCTGCAGCACCACGGCAGCCTGCTTCCAGTGGGAGTCCTGGCTGAAGGTGCTCACGCTGATCTCCTCGCTCAGGTGGATCTGGTACCAGAAGGGAACAGCAGTCACCCTGCCTGAGGCACTGGCCTGACCTGATAAACAGAGAGAGAGTCAGGCCATAGAAATGGACTCATTGCACCAATAAACAGTCATTGTATTTCTATGGTCAGGGCCACAAATCAGTGGAAGTACAGATACTACCATGGAATCTGGCAACAGTGTGATCTTCAGTATAATGTGTAATCAGTCAATGGTGCCATTTACAATGTTTTTTTAATATGAACGTTTGCACAATATCTGATAATGTATCTATAACTAAATGAAGCTGGAGGGTTGTGTCTTTACCTTGACGCCTCTGTTGGTATAGTTGGCGTGCATTCATGAGGTCCAGGATAAAGAGTTCTACAGAGTCACTGAGATGTCTACACTGCAGAGTGGACAAGTCCAGAAACACATGTACTGGAACCTAGGAAGGAGAGAGATCATATCAAGCAGTAATATATTAGTATAGATGTTGACCAGCGGACATCTATAAAACCCTACATCTGAGACTCATTTAACCCTTAACAGAATGACAAGAGAGTCCATATAGGTCTATTTCCAGTGTTTCCCAAACCCTCTCCAGCTAGTTTAACTTATTTGATCTATTCAAGAACTAGCACACCTGATTCAGCTGGTCAACTAATTCCATTAATTGTCTCCATTAGTTGTCAGGTGTATTTAACAATCTCCAACCTTAGAAATACCTAGAAAGCAGGAGGAGTGTTCTGGCTCAAGCGACAGAGCCGGGAGTGTCACTGGGTCACAGAGAACAAAAGAATGCGTCCTCCTCCCTGTCACAGCTCCCCAGTGTCACCACAGCTCGCTTGTGATGTCATGCTTACTGATGGATCCAGGTAGGAATGAAACCTTACGTGAAGCCGTGTGAATGCTTTTCCCTGTGTGATGTCGCGCTTAGAAAATGGCGTGCCCTTTGTCTGAGTTTCTTCAAAGACAACATCTGTTTAAACAAACTGTTGGCCCGGGAAAGCCAACACCGAAAATTTGAGCGCCAACAAGACACCGAAAAAGAAGGACAACTTAAAAGGGATTTCTCAGCTCCCCGTAATACGGACGGAAAGCTAGATTAAAGAAAAACATGAGACGCCCCAACGAGGAGGTTGCATTGCAAGGCAAAATGGGTTTTTAAAATCCAACAATAATCCTTCATATAATGATAAAGAAAAAGCACAGTAAAAGGTCAGTTTAAATGTATTGTGCCCTTTCAAATTGGTTCACTTGAGCTCAACTGCAATACGGCAGACCAAGAGCCACTAACAGTACTGCGAAATAAACTATAAGAAAAAAAAGTTTAGCTTTCGCCAGAATATTTTTTTTTGGGGGGGGGGTTTGTCATTATATGTCAGCAGCCATCTTGAGTCAAGATGTTACAACCCTCAGGCACCATGTTGGTGTCTCAGGAGCCTGTCCTTTGAACTGTGAAGAATGACGCCAAGACACAAACAACATTGAGCCAGCTGTCAATACTATGACTATTGCATCAGTGACATGAGAGGGAATACCAGATATGAGGGGCTAGAGAGGAGAGACATGTTGAGGAGAAAGGTTTGGGAGTTGTGTCACGCAGAATGAACTTTTGAGTTGACCATACTTTTCCCCAATCCATAGTAAAGTAAATGTACTATACGACTTAGTTAGTTATCAGAGTATAGTGCATGTCCATAGAGCTGGGAAGTGTGGCTAGAGCCAGGAGGTTTTCCTGACAATGTGAGCTGGACTGGGTCCTCTGTAGCTCAGTTAATAGAGCATGGCGCTTGCAACGGCAGGATAGTGATTACATTCCCAGGACCACCCATACATTTTAAAAAATGCACGCATGACTAAATCGCTTTGGATAAAACACCAACATAAAGTGTCTTAATAGTTGCCTGGCTACACAAACTCCTTTAACTACAAACGCTACGCCACGCCGCGGACGCTTGTTTTTTCTCCGCAATGAGTCCGGATTTACCTGACGATTTCTTAGAACGCAAATGACATTCCTAACCGCTTCGATTGGCCAGAACACACGGGTAAAGCGCAGCTGGAAAATTCGCCATTGGCTTTGATACTCTGATTGGTTAGAGATGACTTAATCCCGCTAATGACATTGTTTTGTACAACGCCTCATACTCCTCATCATCACAAAACAACTTCAATGATGGCAGTCTCAGACTAAAGTATGTAGCGAACGACAGAGCAGTGGAAGAACAGTTTGAGTTATCAGTCAATCTTAATAGGCCATTGGGACACCACGAGCCCCCAGAACAGCTTCAATGCGCCTTGGCATAGGGTTCTACAAGTATATGGAGAAATTCCATAATTTGGTGTTTTGTTGAAATGCTGTCTCAGGTGCCGCTTCAGAATCTCCCATAAATGTTCAATTGGGTTGCGATCTGGTGACTGAGACACACACACACACACACACACACTGTAAAACTCTATGCTCCTTTGCCAGAAGGACAGGCAGCTACTCTGATATATTTTCTTTCATCAATTGGTCTTTTGACAATCAGATCAGTTCTGTAAAAGATCTGATGTGATTGGTCAAAAGACCACAGTGAAAAATATCAAAATTTGGGCTGCCTGTAAAACGCACTTTTTGAGACCTCTTTCAAAGTCACTTCGAGATTTCTTCTAAATCGTGGTAGACAAAATAATGGGCAACCGGGCATTTTAATACATGACTCCTAAGCATAATGGGAGGTTAATTGCTTAATTAACTCAGGAACCACATCTGCGCGGAAGCACCTGCTTCCAATATACTTTGTATCCCTGGCTTACTCACGCGTTTCCTTTATCTTCATGTTTCAACGTTTATCCGCCACATGCACAGGATACAACGGGTGTGAAACAGTACAGTGACATTCGTACCTTAAGAGCTCTTTCCAACAATGTAGTGAATAGTAGTAATAATAATCTTCCTGGGGCATACATCTCTATCTATATCTATTTATATATACACACTGAGTGTATAAAACATTAGGAACACCTTCCTAATATTGAGTTGCACCACTTTTGCCCTCAGAACAGACTAAATTGCCGGCATGGACCTACAAGGTGTCGAAAGCATTCAGGGATCTTGTCTCGCTCCATTCACCCTCTGAATGGCACACATACACAATCCACGCCCTCAATTGTCTCAAGGCCCTTTTAAAAAATCCTTCTTGAACCTGTCTCCTCCACTTCATCTACACTGATTTAAGAGGATTTAACAAGTGACATCAATACGGGATCATAGCTTTCACCTGGATTCACCTGTTCACCTATGTCATGGAAAGAGCATATAACTATAAACTGGGTGGTTCGAGCCCTGAATGCTGATTGGCTGACAGCCATGGTATATCAGACCGTATACCACGGGTATGACAAAGCATTTATTTTTACTGCTCTACTCACGTTGGTAACCAGTTTATAATAGCAATTTGGCACCTAGTTGCTTCAGTATATGACCACAATACTCACAGCTAAGGGCCTGTATCCAGGCACTCTGTGCTGGCGTCAGTGGCATAAGAACACCCTTGGCCATATACCACACCCCTGGGCCTTATTGCTTAACTATATCATTAAAACCTCAGGCCCTAGTGACGACATATTCAAGACAGGTGGGGAGATACAGTACGATGCAGTGAATCTGGGCAGTTGTCAATAACTCACAGTGAACTGGTTGATGAACGGGGCGATGAAGCCCAGTGTAGGCCTCCTGCCCTGGACAGCACTCTTAAGCAGCAGGCTGTCAGGACTCCACCATAATCCCGTGACAACACAATCCTCTCTGGGAAGATCTGACCGCCGCCCTCCAACAGGCACCTGCCATGGATGGATCCCAACCAAACAATCAAAACAATTGCTGACAATAATAAAAACATACAAAAAGGGACATATTCTTCAAAACCCAAATAGTCTATTTTCATTTTTCCCAATATGATAACACTGAAGATTAATATCAACATTCGAGATATGATCAATCCCACCTCATTCCTAAAACACTATCAAATCTCCCCCAGCACGTTATACATACTACCCTGTTACTACCAAACCTACCTTTGCCAGCAGCGCTTGCTACATCGTCTCTACCTGGCCAGTGGCTTTCTCCATCAGCTTCTGCCTGACTAAGCCACAGGTCTCCACACAGTCTAATATGATGGCGCCCACAGCTTCTCCTTGAGGGTCTCTGGAGCACCGCCTGCTCATCCTCCACCTGCCCAGCCAGAACTCGAGAGCCTCCCTCTGGGACACCGCTGGCCTTGGCCAGCCTCCTGAGCACCGCCCTGGTGCTGGGTCTTCTCACCGAACTATATGCCTTCACCTGGCCCTGACTGGCTGCCATGAGGGAGAGAACAGGAGAAGCCCTCAGACACGTCCAGCACGTAGAAGGGGTCGGGACCAGGGTCCATAGGGGCCACTGGGAGGGTCAGTGAGAGGCATGACCGCTAACCCTTCACCCTGGCTGGGACCCTGGACCGAACGAGTCCTCAGGTTGGTGATGAGTTTAGCAAAAGCTCCTGCGGAAACTATCGGTAGGGCTGGTTGTTGAGGAGGCCATTTCAGCACACTCCAGCATGGTGTAGTCTCTAGGTCCACTGCTCTGCTCTGTCCCGAGGCAGGCTAGCGCTGCACAGTTCTGCCTCATGCTCAGGCTTGGCTTTCTGGGATTGCCACGGCCTGGGTTGTTTCTAGGTTGGTCTGGGATCCAGACAGTCGCCTAGGACGGAACTCGTCCGCTCCGCGCTACGGCAACGCTGCAGAGTCTCAGGTAGGTCCCGGCAGGAGATCTCCACGATGAGCTCACCAGGCCTCAGGGGGAAATCTGACCAGACATTTCATTTTATGGTTCATTTGAATAAGGACAGATACAAACCCATAGACATTGAATTAACAACCATCCAATGAGTTACCTCATCGCGGTATATACCTCAAAATTGTATACATTAACAGTCTAATATTAATTAATTAATATGCCATTTAGCAGACGCTTTATCCAAAGCAATTTCTACAGTCAAGTGCGTGCAAACATTTTTGTGTCTAGAATAGCACTTGAATATTTTGTCTTGCCCATTCACTCTCTGAACGGCACACATACACAATTGTCTCAAGGCTTTAAAAGTATTCTTTAACCTATTTCCTCCCTTCATCTACACTGATTGAAGCGGATTTAACAAGTGACATCAATAAGGTATCAAGTAGCTTTCACCTGGATTCACCTGGTCAGTCTACAAGTCATGGAAAAAGCAGCAGGTATTTCTAATGCCTTGTACACTCAGTGTATGTACATTTGTTTTGATGGGTGTGACCCTTAGTCTAACAAATAAAGCATGTAGAATTGCAAAGAAAACGAACACGATAAATTCTTGGCATATCTTAACAAGTTGATTTCTTTTCTTTTTATAAGACCTTGTTGCGCATATAACTGCTTATTCATGAACCACAACAACAAGTAAACAGAACTGGCATGGAACAGACGTTGCCACTGCACAAAAAGAAAGAGGGAGAGAGAGGAAGAGAGGGGTAGGAGCAGGGGAACGAGGGAAATGAGATTCAGGAGGGAGGGAGGCACAGAGAGAGAGAGAGAGCGCTGTAGGAATAACATCTGTTTGTGTCATCACGTCAGCATGTGGTTTGTCGCTAATAGGGGGCGTTTGGGGAAAATACATATTTATATCCTATAAGAGATTCATGAACACTAAAGAGTGTCACAGGCGATCCTCGTGCACTCCGTCTGTCTCGCCACGGCGGCCGGGAAATGGATGTCGATGATCACCGGGAAAAGGGTGGTGGGGATGGCGTCTGGCTGGTCCCTGTGACGCTGCCCCTGTCAATTAAAGCTACACTGCTGCACAGAGAAACTGAGCCTGTAGCTGAATGATGATGCATCTCAATGTCAACACTACAACTCTCACTTAGTTGTTCTAGTCCGAAAGTGAGCACAACAGCCTGACAGGGTAAAGGAGTACAGAATTGTTTGTCGACAACGGCCGAAGCCTATTTATGATAATACATTCAATCCATTTGAATGGTCATGGAATCAAGCTAGGCAAACCGTGTCAACTAATAACAGCCTTTGAGGTTAGATGTGTAGACTGCACGTTGACTTCAGTCATTGCCTAATGTCTTCAAAGGAATGGGTTTCTTCAATATGTAAAGCCTACTGCCCTGTTTGACAGAATGTGGAATTGCATTGCAAACATATACACACACATCAGAAGGGGACAAATATTACAGTGGAATAGGCAAGAACACCATTTTTATATATTATGTACAGTATGTAATATGTGTAATTTATACGGTAATACCATGTAAGTATTACTGTATAGCTGTGCTGAGTGGATTTCTGGTGGAGAATTCAGAGTTAGGGCAGTGCATTATGTGCATCTCTACTGTATGATTAAAGGGCTCTCAATGTAGAGATGTTTAAACATATAATGCTCTATACATACAGCAACACTATATCTTTACCCTACAGAGGAGTCGTGCAGTTGTCTAAATATACTACCTCACTGCATGTGTATATACACTGAGTGGACAAAACATTACAAAACACTCGTTTCTTTTTCCATGACAGATTGACCAGGGTGAATCCAAGTAAAAGCTATGATCCCTTATTGATGTCACTTGTTAAATCCACTTCAACTGTGCGTAGATGATCATGGAGACAGGTTAAAGAATGATTTTTTTAAAGCCTGAGACAGGCATTAGGTATGTGTGCCATTCAGAGGGTGAATGGGCAAGACAAAAGATTCAAGTGCCTTTGAATGGGGTATGGCAGTAGGTGCCAGGCACACCGGTTTGAGTGTGTCAAGAACTGCAACGCTGCTGGATTTTTCACACTCAACAGTATCAAGAATGGTCCACCACCCAAAGGACATCCAGCCAACTTGACACAACTTTGGGAAAAATTGGAGTCAACATGGGCCAGCATCCCTGTGGAACGCTTTCGACAACTTGTAGAGTCCATGCCCCGACGAACTGAGGCTGTTCTGAGGGCAAAAGGGGGCGGAACTCAATATTAGGAAGGTGTTGCTAATGTTTTGTACACGCAGTGTACATACATGTCCGATATAAATGATCTTACTGTGTGGTGTTTGAACAGGTAGATGGCCTGCTCCAGCAAGTGTCCTCCATAGGGTCCGGTGGACAGGCTGCTCTCTGATCCAGGTGGAGCTGGAACCACACAACAGAAATGCCTAGCAGACCCTCCCCAGTTACGGGTAGACGCACCCGGCTCACCTCCCTGGAGCACAGACCCTCCAGCTCCTGGGGCACAGTTAGCATAGCATAATTAGAATCGCTGCTCCTGTATACTTGGAACCCATAGCCAAATCTCACGCTAGCTAGGCTCTTGACATACAAGATATTGTTATGTTATCATTATACAGAATCTACACACAGCAATGCCACTGTGAGGCTGTACATCGTAGCTGTTGATGATAACTAATAGTTCAGTAGATTCCCCGTAGAGATTTCTGGTTTAAATGTTATCTATGTATATATGAAGAAGCTATACTGCCGCTGACCTGTACGTTGTTGAAGTCTATGTCCAGGGCATTGAAGGGTTCAGTGAGGGGGTGTAGCCTCCCAGGCAGCCTGCTCAGATCTCTCTGTGGTGTAGGGCTCCGTGGAGTCATCCTCTGAGCTGCAGCTTACTGGGCTGTGGAGCTCTCCGGCTGCAGCCATGGCCAGGCCCCCCACCCCAGACAACATAGCCTGCAGGCACATAGTTATAAATGGTGTATGACATTAATATTAACACCGGTGTCTGTTTACCCACACACACAAACACATACTACCTCCAGGGACATATGGCCTTCAGCTGTTGTCCCATGTCGCACAATGAAATATTCCGACAGATAAGGACACGAAAGCTGAACATTGCTGGGTTTGGGCCGTTCTCCATGCTGAGGCATTGATGTGCTTGGCAAAATAATATAACTAAATCCGTCATTGAAGAACAACAATGTCTGACTGGACTTTGGTTATCTTGATTAACACCAGAAGGACAGGTCACCTGTGATGGCGGCGGATCTCCAGGCATCTGGACAGCCATCCCAAACACAGTGGCTCCGCAGGGATGACCCGGCCTGTTTGGGATGGAGGCGTGGATGGGTCCTGGGTACTCTGCAGTGGAAGGAGCACCTTCCGTGTTCATAGATCAGGCCCTCCTTCCATTAACTTAGCTATAATACGATTTTATTTGTTGTTGCAATTTATAGTATATGTTTGCTAAATGCACTTGTCTGTAGGGGAATCTTTATATAAAGGATTTTCATCTATCCTTTCATATTTGTTTTTAACCTGAAATGTAGTTTCGCATTGAGACCATAGATGGCACTGTTGACTTATATTGGCTGCATTATAATATTGAGGAAGGTGGTTGGTTGGTTCCACTGTAGCTTCTCCTACTGTAACCTTAAATTATTTTGGATTAATCTCTTTGCCAATAAACAGGAGAACATTAGATTGGCTGGATAAAGGACATTTAACACTAAAAGGATTGATGCTTCATAATCATGTTTTATCATTGTGATACAAAAATATAGGTAAAGCCTCTTTTGAAGATTCCTTTACGATCACTTGTGTTGAATTGAGACAGCCAATCCTGTTAAATGAATGAAAAACATGAACATAACTTGAATCTAAATCCACTGTTGTGATGAAACTGAAAATGTTATGCGAAAGTGTTGGGAAATAAATAATCAATACATGTTACTTCCTAATCATGGTAACGGTTTCAGACTTGCACTAAAGGGTGGCTTGTATTCATTACAGTGAGAAACTCTATATGAACATAAAATAAATCCTGAACATGGCTGCCTATGCTAGTTAATTACCTGTGGAGGCAAAAGCAGATGATTCCAGGCGTGTATAAGGCTCTCTATAATGCCCTCACCAAATAGGCCAGCATCCACAGTCTCCGTGACAACCAGCGATACCCTACCACAGAAAAAAACATCACACAAACGGACAACACGCCACAAACATTAAAGGAGGCCAAATAGGGACGGTTCCAGGACACAGCTTACATTTTAGTCATTTAGATAGACGCTCTTATCCAGAGCCACTTACATTAGTGCATTCGTCTTAAAGTAAGGTAGGTGAGACAACACATCAATCTTAGCAAGTATATTTTCCCTCAACAAAAGTAGTTATCAGCATAGTCAGTGCTGGTAGGAAAAGACAAGTGCATTATGGGGGTAGCTTTATGATACTCTTTATAGAAGTAGGGTTTCAGACATTTTCGGAAAATGGGCATGACTCGGTTGTCCTGACATAGAGTTAAAGTTTTGGACAATTTTGTGTGCCATTTGGAGAGGTCTTGTCTTTTTAGCCAGGACTAGGCTTTCTTGTCCAGGGGCCCACAAGGAGAAGGTCACCTCTTAGGGATGTCTTTAGGCACTTCCATCTCCAGCGACTTCATATGGAGGATCTTGATGCGTCCGTTCATTCCGTTAGCGGTGACCACCTCGGAGGCCAGCTCGTACATGGTCTTGGACACGCTCACAGGCGTACACCTCAGCCGCCCCGGGTCTTCTTAGCACACATTCTGTCCATAGAGAGACCAGAGAGGAACAAGGATTACAAGCAGCTTAACAAATTCAATAGAAATGGACGACCACAGCCATGACAGTGTTTTAACACAAACGTAGTGTATCCCAGAGCTGTGTAGATTTCTCTTGGCTAGATACTAACCATTAAGATTGTATAACTTTAAACTAATTCTTTATTTTGTAATAAAACAAAAGATGCACTTAAAAGGATAGTTCACCTAAATTACAAAATGACATCGGTTTCCACCCTGAGGAATGTACAAGGTATGAGCGTGTTGGTTGTGGCTGGCACTGTTTCCAAATGCACCGTTTTAGCATTTGCGGCACAAATGTCCCAAAGACCGCTTGCAGGGTATGGAAAGCAACATGTAATTTTGGCATTTGGATGAACTATCCCTTTCACAGTAATAGGCAGAAAGAAATCTCACCCGAGGATACGGTCCCTGTGTGCCTATATCCCCAACACAGTGTTGCAGCCTCCTCCACAGCCTTCTGGATGGCCTGCTGGTACCCGTGGTTCCTCTTTGCGGTCGTTGAGCATCAGGAAGTGCCAGCGCTCCACCAGCCAGTTGGCGACGCGGTAGAAGTTCTCCTTGGCCTGGGTAGTCCGGCTTTAGCTTCAGGGCCTTGTGGGAAATGACCAGCGGCCTCGGTCACGAATCCCATTCTGGAGCGTGCATGGAAGATCGGAATGGAACAATTGTGAGCAATCTAAGAATATTGTGACACATTTACTAGAGACATAGCGCTATCTGGCTAGTTTAATCACTTTACACCACTGCATGCCCAAACAAACAATTTATTGGCAGACATTAAAGAAAAGATAACTATTATTGATCCTGTGCAAGCATATTCTAAGGTACAATGCCCCACAATAACTGACTAGTAAAGTCTTCCCAAGCCTACAGACAATACATGTAAGACACCGGTCAGACTGTTGAGTGAGGGCTACCCTGAACAGGTGTTCACCCATGCTGTTGATGATGACCTCATCAGTAGGGAAGAGCTCCAGAGCCTGTTCTAGCAGTCAAACAGGTCCTGGATGCGCCCCAGAGAGTCGAGGACTCATCTGCCCCATTTGAACAGAGTGAACCTAAATGACTCCTGAAAACACACACACAAAAACACACACATTACTAAAAAACTTTGTTGGTGATGTATTAGACTAGCTTTCATCTAAGAATGACATCACTTGTCTTTTTCCCTTCAGTGGTACAGACATTTATATTGTAATGTAAAGAGAAACACACGTCAACTTCAAATGAAAGGTTGCCTAAGCGGTTAGAGCGTTGGGCCAGTAACCGAAAAGTCGTTGGTTTGAAACCCGAGAGGTTAGAAGTCTCGTTGATGTGGCCCTTGAGCAAGGCACTTAACCCTAATTTGCTCCAGGGGCACCCATACTACTAAGGCTGACCCCTGTAAAATAACAAATTTCACTGCACCCATCTGGTGTATGTGACAAAAAATATTGAATAAAACAAATCCTAAAGTTCAAAGGGAATGTCAATTGTCAGACAGGCTGAATGGTGTATAGCCTACAGCAGGGTCTCCAACCCTGTTCTGAGAGCTACAGTCTCTGTAGGTTCACTCCAACCCTAATCTAGCGCACCGATTCTAATAATTAGCTGGTTGATAAACCGAATCAGATTAGTTACAACTGGGTTGGCGTGAAACCTACAGGAGGGTAGCACTCCAGGAACCGGTGTCGAGACCCTGGCCTACAGGCTTTCCTTTGCTACTCCACACTGCGCAAAGTCCTTCAGCACAGGAGCCAGGTTGAGGACGAGAAGGGGGTAGTGGACGAAGGCAGTCCCACGTAGTCTTGGTTGAATAGACACTGCTGGGCACTCTCCAGTGACCTAGACACTAGTTCATTCCTGGCAGGGTCCTCCTGGGCGCCCGACGGTTCCGTCTGCCCCGCTTAGGCCTGGTGCTGGCGTTGGGCATTCATCACACAGGGAGATAGGAGACCACATATGTTAGGAACACACAGCAAACACAAACAAAGACATAGCCACACAACATTCATCATCACTGATGAGCGGTTTAGTTTGATAATTACATAACTAGCTACAATGTCATTATCAATGTGTTGCTGTGGTTGTAAAAGTGTGCAGCAGATATTTTGGTTGTAACCACAATACAGAGCTAGCAAGCTAACGTTACACAAGTCTAGCCTATTGGTTCAAAATGCCACACATACTAACTACATCAAATGACACAAGTAGCTAACTAGCAGTGTTGTGTTCATCATGCAATATCGCTAACTAACGTTACTAGGTATTATTTTCAAAACGAGTCGCTAACGTTAGCTAGCTAACTTAATTAGCTACTTTACTGTATGTTGGTAACTAGCTAGCTAAATATGGCCAGCGGACGATAGGCGTAAACTTCATTTTCAGTGATGTTGATGACTTACTATATATGCATCACAAAATCATACATTTAAATACAACAGTAACGTTATAAACGATGAGACAATAACAGTATCAAATGTAG
This sequence comes from Coregonus clupeaformis, assembly GCF_020615455.1. Lineage (NCBI taxonomy): Eukaryota > Metazoa > Chordata > Actinopteri > Salmoniformes > Salmonidae > Coregonus > Coregonus clupeaformis. The sequence continues at coordinate 107,327 of NW_025533922.1, read as the reverse complement.
AGGTAGCAACATCTGATAGCGCCGCTGGCTGAAGACCACTGACAGTGAGGTATAATAAGAGTTTCTAAACCCAGAGGCGCAACATTGCCAGACTTCCGGGAACGCTTACGAAGCAGACCAACAGACCAGGTCTTCTTCTTCTTCTTCTTCAGTGGGGTTTATCGGCGGTTGGCATCCAACGTTATGGTGCATACCGCCAACCTACTGTACGCTGGAGTGGGGCCAGAGACAGGGATAATCAAATCCTATCCTGCCAACCCAGTTTCTCTTGAAAAATACAAAAAAATTGTGATACTATATCTAATGACGTTCTACTCAATATACTCTTTAAACTAATTTCCTGTCTCCCCTTCTCCCACATACAACCTCATCCTCTCTATTTCCTCTGATACGCCCACACAGTAGCAATACATGCTCCACAGTCTCTATTTCCTGACAATAATCACACTTTCCTGATGGATGCTTTCCTATCATGCTTAATGTCTTATTCAACTGGCTGTGTCCCACCCTTAATCTTGCAAATATAGCCTCTCTTCTGTCCCTTCCTGCCGTCCTCCCCTCCCCGACTTTCCTCTGTACTTGAAAACAGACCAGGTCGGGGTTTGGGGTTTGAGAAATCAGTAAGAGAAGTGAAAAATTATTCCTTAGCTGTTAAATTTCTCGACATCTAAAGGCACAACCTAGATTCAAGACGTCTCAAGTAGTTGAACATGTTTACTCCAACCTCGTGAACGTGAAAGACTGACACGTCTTCATTTTCGTCAAAAACAACTTTATATCGAAGGAGTGCCTTTGATTTGACGGCGTGCACATGCGCAGTTCGGCGCGAAACGACCGTTCGACCCGATGACGTGTTTTACTCATGGGTTTAGCTAGCCAACGTCGCTATCCTACAAGCGGGATTTCTATTGGAGTAGCAGTTTCTGTCTGTCTTTATACTGTACTGTCTTTGGAATAATAACAAATGCAGCACATGTCCGTTGTGTAAATAAGTACGAGTAGGAACAAAGATGTCTTCCATGATTCCACGTGTAAAAATTGTGGATATTCTGAGTTAAGAAAATCAATTTAGAGCGTCTGAAATATTATAATAAAAAACGGACACCAGCTAGATATATTATAAGTATGTATTTTGTAGAAAATGTAAATATTTTACATTGTGGGCAATGTATGAATTAATCAGAAGGTGGGTGGAAGCCAATGGGATAAACGCCCTATCCCGCGTCCGCGGAGGAGGACTTGAGGCGCTACACGCCTACTACTGTCAAAGATAATTGTTTTATTTCGACTGTCAATTGAATGTCTGCACTGGACGACGTGGACTACAACTTGGATTGACACAATACGTTTTTCCGACCTAAATAATGCTTTGCTGTTACTCTTAAACAAGCTCTAACAAAACAGTTGCTAATTTAGGAATGCCACACGCCTTTTCAACTACTAGTACCATGCTAGCCAATTTTCTTCGTGAATAAGCTGTAGTTAGCTACTAGTAGTTAGCAAGTCAGCCAACACGTTATGATTTGGGAACACTAGCTAGCAAAACGTAGCTAACGTTTGCTAGCTAGCAAGTTAGAGGACAGCACAAGCCAGTTGCCCACCCTAAAAATCAGTTTTTAGTTGGTTAACGTTACTTTTCTCAGTTTCGCTTGACACCAAGCAACTTGTTGGTGGTGGCTAATTATTTATTGCGTGGTTTTTATAAAGCAGCTTTACAGTTTCTTATGCTAGCTAGCTGAACTAGACAACTAGCTAACGTTACAGACATGGGATTACACCCGTTGGAGTTTAGCGAATGCTACCTGGACAGTCCCGGTTTCAGGGAGAAAATAAAGGCGCACGAGGCCGAGTTGGATAAAACCAACAGATTTATCAAGGAACTCTACAAGGATGGAAAGAATCTCATCAATGCCACAAAACGTAAGTTTTTATGAAGTTTAGTTTATTGCCCTGGGATGGTTATATTGAGTTGCTGGCTAACTAGCTAGTTGACAGGTCCCTCCCTAAGCAGTTCCAAGTTTGCCTCTAGGACTGTGCAAGCTATATGGTTAAGGTTATAACGTTATGGCTCACTCTTTGCTTGCAACCAGCTGTATCCATCGCCCTAAACTTTGTTTATAGCTACCAAAAGTTTGTTTCCCTAAACAGCTGTGTTCAACATTTTGTACACGGACCAGTAGTCAGTTCTGGAAACAATGCCTTCATTATTCAATAAACTGTAACGCATTGCTGACAGGTGAGGTCTGTTGTCAGCCCAATTGGTGTGCATGAACTTGCAAAATCCCCAGATGTTAACGTTCACGCATTGTCTAGAGGCCAAAACACGATTCATGTGGAGTCCTTTGAAAAAATGAAAAGTATTTTCCTTGAAGAAATAATTTAGAGGCAATAGCTTATCCAAATTACTTATGGGTTTGTGACAAGGTTGAAACATTAGTCACAGTCATCATGTGATTTGTGTACACACCTTCACCTGGGTAAATATAATAATCTCCATGCATTCTAGCCCAGTGGGTTGGGTCTGTCAGATTGGTCTGGTGACTTGTAAACTCCGGTATTGTCAAATCTAATTGTATTTGTCACATGCGCTGAATACAACAGGTGTAGACCTTACCGTGAAATGCTTACTTACAAGCCCTTAACCAACAACGCAGTTCAAGAAATGGAGTTAAGAAAATATTTACTAAATAAACTAAAGTAAAAAGTAACACCATAAAATAACAATAACGAGGCTATATACAGGCGTACCGGTACCGAGTCAAGGTGGGGGGCGGTACAGGTTAATCGAGGCAATCAGCTACCTGTTCATTTCTGAAACAAAGCCCTGAAGAGACACCAGTGATATCTGCCAGACAAACTGATTAAAACAAACATTTAGTCACTGATGTTAGCTGATTAACTATATTTCGTTAGTATGCAACTGTTGTGTTGCTGTATTAGCGTACTGCTTTTAGCCCACTGCAAGCCTCTGAGGTTTCCTTGTCATTCTTAAATGAAGGATTTCTAGCAAGGCATGCCAATGCGTTCTTCATTACACTCCAAAAAGCACGGAAGTACTTTCATCTCTCCTTTTCCAGGTGCAAAGAGAGATTGAATGTTCCACTTGGAAAAGCCAGTGACGAGACAGAATATTTCTAAAAATAAGGAGTAACATGTGACTTTCACAGACGGGCCTCTCTGTTTTGCAGGCCATTTTGGGAGTTATCAGGAACCAGCATGTGCAGCGGAACCCTCTGGGGCAGCCTCAGACAGACTGTTTGGAATAGAACCACCTCTGTTATTCACGTTGCATGTGAGCTTTAATACAATGCAGAGTAGTGTAGCAGTAGGTTGCCCACACAATTAGTTGTTCAGACCAGGAGAGATTGCTTGCTTGCTTGCTTTGACAATTGATTGTCCCTTCCTAGTGTAACTGGTACTCTACTGGTCTCATTAGAAGCCAGTGATGAGCTTGTTAAGTGTTGATTTCGTCGGTTCACTACAATCCGTGATGCAGCCTGAATAGGTCAACTTCTTAACCTTCCGTGCATTGGACTAAAAATAGTGTTTCAGAGGTTAATTTGTAGTAGGCCACACTGCCACTGTAAGAAAATAAACATAGTTGTGTATTTAGGCAGGAGGGATGACATCTGAGAGCCCTGCTGCTGCACTTCACAACTGTAACAATAACATATATTTGATGTACCCTAGGTCTATTGTTATTCCAAAGAATTGAAGGTTCTAGAATAGAAAGGTGTCAGGCAGGCAGCACACACCATTGGCCTCCACATGGAGCATCACCCTGCTAGGCTGGCTCTCTGCAGGGGGCTCAGTGGATGTATTTATGGCAGGCATTGTGTTGAAGTGGGACTATGTTTTGCTGGTAACATCGGGCCCTATAAAATCAGTTTTTTTTTCTCAGTTTTTTTTATCCAGGTTTCCGCTTTCCCAGTTTTTGCTCAAAAAAATCACACTTAAATAAATATTTATTTTGATTGAAAAATAACAAAATTGGATGTTATAAGTCTACAACAATGCTTAAACCACAACAAGAGACTACTTTTGAGGTCTGGGAAAAATTTAAGAAATTTCGATATTATTTGGTGTAGTTACCCTTGTAATGCAAGTGAGCACCAGCCAGAGAATATTTTTGGTTAGTGATGTTTCTGTAGCCCTCGTGATTGCAGAATTTGCTAAACAAATGGCCACTGGATTGATGCAAATAATCATGATATCATTCTGCCAGGTAGGCATAGGCTACTTTTTAGTTAACATGTAATTGAAAAGGTTTTTGGGAAAGTCTTTCCATCTCTACCAGAAGACTGTTATAATTAGCTTCATCGCCAATGGCTACACAGTGTAGACATGCACAGAAAGTTGCAGAGAAATACAACGCACTGATTCATTTTGTTCATGACTTATTATTAACTTGGGCAAATTAATTAATTTTCTAATAAGTTCAGTACATTTAGTTGATTTCCAACTAAGTTCAATACATGTTTTAATATTGTTGAAATCCGTTTTAATGTCTGGATTCCGTGATTCCGAATAGGACCCTAGTAACAGGCCTTCTTTTGAAGACCTTTGTTGAGACCAAAGACCACAAGCAGAGCAGATTTAATATCCTACTTGATGACAACCCCTTTAGAATGTCAAATCAGTGAATAGGCTACTGTGTTCATTTCATGGAACTGAACAGAAATCGGTAAGGGTATTAGTGTTGTAGATGTCTACCAAATCATTCTGACATTACTCAACTGCCAAGAGACAGAGCAAAACAGCAGCAGGTAGCCTAGCGGTTAAGGGCGTTAGGCCAGTAACCAAAAGGTTGCTGGTTTGAATCCCCGAGCCAACTAGGTGAAAAATCTGTAAATGTCCCGTTGAGAAAGGCACTTAACCCTAATTGCTCCTGTAATTCACTCTGGATAAGGGCGTCTGCTAAATGACAAAAACGATTTTTGTAAAAATCAGGCATGTGGCAGTTGGCTGTGCATCAACTTTGACTTGTAGGCCTAGCCCTGTGCTTACAGTATCTGGCTGCTCTTCACTATAGCCTTAGACTCCTTAGCTAGCTAGCTAGACACGTGATTGTAGTAGATATAAAGTGGGTTGAACGGAGGGTCAAGATCATCTTCGTGTCTGAGAGCAAGAACACAGTTTATTTTAGGAAGCAGTGTGTACCTGGTGTTATGTCCTTATTAAGGGATTTCTGGCTAAGTCTTGTAAATATGATGGGATCGGCGGAGTCTGTGCCCGTGGAAAGTGGCATGTGGTGTCTTTACTAGTCACTTACGCCTCTAAACTGCTCCACAGTGTATACAGTGTCAGCTTTGTGCACTCACTCACTTCTCTGAGTGGAGTCACAGCCACGAGCCAACGCCAAGCTCTCATTACATTACATTGACTTAGATCAACTGTGTTTAAGACACAGCAGAGCATCAACTGACAGCTGCTTGGTGTCGTGAGACAGACTGCAGTCAATAGACTGGTTGGTTGTTGAGCAACAAAATCGACGGGTGCTCATCTATGGGGCAAAACAGACGGTGTTAGCTTAGATTGTTGACATGTAAACTATATTTAGTCTCCAATGTTTATTGAAAACATACATTTGCACAATGAGCACTTGTTTTCTCTCAAATATATAATTACAGTTGTTGGTTAGCTAGCTAGCAAATTGTTTTGCCATATTAGCATTGACATGAAATCTGTCAACACTTCAAAACTAGACACGATATCAAGAACAAGATGAAACAGATCTGAAACCAGGCTAGATGAAGGCTGAAGTTTGAATAAGGTAGGGACTAGGTAGGAGGAATGTTGAGCTCTCTCTTAGGCCAATCACTGCTGTAGGATCTTCAAGTGGAATTCCCTGGGTCTTGCTCATGTTCCAAAATCCCAAGTTACTCTTGTCCAGCTTTGGCCCTGGGCCACTCCCCCTCCACTCCTCCCAGTCCTACTCCTGAAAGGATGTCCCGCACTGGAAAGTCCTTGATTTATTTGGAAGGAAACGTGCAAACAGGGCCTTTAGCCAGGGAGCTAGCCTGTGACATGGAAGTACCCACTAGAGGAGGAACAGGCCAGGGGATGTGCTCCTGTTTTCAAGTGGTTTCCTCCATAGGAACTTTACCCGCTCTGTACCTCCTGTTACCCAGCTCAACTCTACATGTCAGTCACTTTTTTAACAACCCTTCAATTAGATTTTTTTATTTAACCAGGTAAGCCAGTTGAGAACAAGTTCTCATTTACAACTGCGACCTGGCCAAGATAAAGCAAAGCAGTGCGGTAAAAACAACAACAACACAGAGTTACACATTTGGTAAACAAAACATACAATCAATAACACAATAGAAAATCTATATATTATGTTAAGGGTTAGTTTCTCTCATTGGACATCATTGAGAAATATGTCTGCTTTTCAAGGAACATCCTGAAATCTCCATGGGAGCTTTGTCTTGTGAGAAATATTACCCACTAAAACTCAGTCTTGATTTCTGATAATGGTATCTCATATTAGGTCTGGGCGATATATTGAATTAATTTGAATTAATGTTTTAGCGCAATGTTCCAAATGCCTGTATGGCAAGAATCAAGGTTTTTATTTGTTTTCATTTTTATGTGGATTTGTCTTTTTGGTCTCGTGTCCTTCGCTCCTTCAGTGCTGTGAGAACTATGCACCTTCCCACTCGCACACAGACACCATGCCCCTCCCCTGCCACTCACAACAACAACGACGAAAGAGCATCTTCTTCCTCTCTGACAACAAGCAGTTTCAACTCTCTATTTGCATTTGAGATTTGGTCCAACATATTCGGTCATATGGAAACCGAAACCTATCAAGATGTAATTTTACTGTAATAGAGGAGAACTTAACCTTTAACATGCCCTTTTTATGTCTCAACTCCTAAAATGTAGAACAGAGTAGGAACTACTAAAACGGGAGTGTCAATGAACATGATTGTGGAAAATAATGCTCAGTTTGTCGCACGCAACATTGCGGTACCGCTAGCAGCATTTTAGACAGACTTATGTGTTAACTGTCTAGTCTGTGTTTTATAAATGTGCAATGAGCATAAAAGACACATATAAGGCATTGGCAACTCGTTCTCATTCAGAGAAACAAGCATCTTCTTATTCGGTTAGGCCACTTGATCTAAACAAAGTGAACAGCCTATGTTGTTCAAACAGTTGGAGACAGACAGGAGGGTGTATTCATAACAGTTCAACTGTTCTACCTTGTTAGCAAGCGAATAGATCCAAGTTGGCTAGACTTTAAATATAAAGTTTAACTGGCTGCTCACTAGCACAGGGGTAGGCAACCCTGGTCATGCAGTGCCGCAGACGCTTCATGTTTTTGATTTAAAGAACCTGGAAGACCAGGTGTGTTGAATTTAGGCAATTACTGATCAATTAGCTCAGTTGGTCAGGTGTGGTGCCTAGTTGGAACAAAATCCGGCAGTACCTGCGGCACTCCGGCAACAGGGTTGCCTACCCCTGCACTAGCAGGTGGGCTTATGCTTGAGAGAGTGTTTATGAGACCTGTGTTCATTTTCTATAATGCCTACTACCAGAAGTTGGTCATTATTGGTTGTTGTGCATTGTTCTGGTAAAATTTGCAACAAAAAGGGCATTTTCATAGACTTCAAAGCCAGATCAGTTATTGTTGCAAAAAAACACTAAACTATTTTGATAAAGTAATTAAATTAGTGGGTCTTACTGTTGAAGGCTTATATTTAGCCTAGGTATAATTTTAACAAGCACTAAATTCATTAGATTATTCCCAACTGTTTGAAATGCAGTGAATTGATCATTAATTGTGCAACAAAGCGTATTTAGAGAGAATTCAGATATATATTGTGAATCGCCCATAACTTTGAAAAAACAAGATATACACTGTCTCTTTCCATGACAGACTGATCAGGTGAATTCAGGTGAAAGTTATGATCCCTTATTGATGTCAATTGTTAAATCCACTTCAATCAGTGTAGATGAAGGGGAGGAGACAGGTTAAATAAGCCTTGAGACAATTGCGACATGGATTGTGTATGTGTGCCATTCAGAGGGTGAACGGGCAAGACAAGATATTTAACTGCCTTTGAACAGGGTATGGTAGTAGGTGCCAGGCTCACCGGTTTGAGTGTGTCAAGAACTGCAACGCTACTGGGTTTTTCATGCTCAACAGTTTGCTGTTTGTGTCAAGAATGGTCCACCACCCAAAGGACATCCGGCCAACTTGGCAAAACTGTGGCAAGCATTGGAGTCAACATGGGCCAGCATCCATGTGGAACGCTTTCGACGCCTTGTAGAGTCCATGCCCCCGACGAATTGAGGAAGGTGTTCCTAATGTTTTGTACACTCAGTGTATATCGTGACTCCCCCATTAGTTTTAAAATATCAAGATATGATTTTTAAGCCATCTCACCCAGCCCTACCTCATATTCCTCACTGCTTTTATTAGATGAGGCCATTGAGAAAGGAAGTCTCAAGCTGTCGTGTGAAACAAAACCAGGCAATCAGTTTGTGCTGACGTGACGGGCGGGTAATGTTCAGTCCACCATGGCAATAGCTGGACTTCCTCTGGTCAACTGATGTCCACTCACAAATTAAGATGTTTTGTCTTTTCCTTCCCCACATCATTTTCCCTGTAAAAAGAAACACGCCAGGAGGTTTTGCAGCTTTTGCTATGTGTTGGCAGGCAGGCCAGAGCGAGTGTATGGCCATGATTCTGTCTGGCGAGCTGCCCAGGCTCGCTCCCCTATAATCATATTACTGATTCTGCCAAAGAGCCACATCACAATCTTTCATTAAAATCGCATTAGCACAGACGTGAGGTCATGCAGGAGGAACTTTTTCCATCCATCTCACTCTGTTGGAATCAACAGGAGGTTCTCCTATGAAACTGATACCAGCATATATTACCTGGGTTTGATGCTAAGGAGTCCCTTTTTATGGTGCAAGTGTTTCAGTTTGCTGGGGGCTCCACCCTCCTTCCCTTGGGTGGCTCTGAACACCTGTAACTTTATGAACTGATTTAAAACCATTTGTTTCAAATGCCTGAGTCAAAGAAGGTTACCTTCAAGGTGTAACCAGACGGGCCATATCCGCCTGAAGCTACTCCCTATGCTGAGGTCTAGAAATGTGACCACAAGGACAGGGATATCTCACTCGGCCTATGCGACTAATTTGACCAGTCAGAGTGAAAGCTGGCGTTCTCACAGGTTAAGAACCTGTCCTAGTTGTCTATTATTGGAAGTACAGGGGCTGGGAGATAAAAGGAACTCCAAGGAGATCCTGGAATTTTGGGGGAGAAATAACTCACTGCTGACCTTTTTTTAGACATGTTTTGACGTTCAAGAACCCTAAGGGTAGAAATGAGGTAATGCTGCTGTTGTCATGAAGAGTAATACCATGAAAGATTGACAGGGTAAGAAAAAGAAAAAAACTCAACTCTGAACAAACTAGAGAGAGGGGAACGAGGGAGGCCTCCAGAGAGGAAAATGGTGGGGCCTGTGAGTGGAACGGAGCAGAGCGGAGCGTGGATTCTGACTGGAAAGATGGGCGAGTGGAACAGGAAGGATTGGGGAAAGGCATGGCCGTGTAAACACAGTCCATTGGCTCTAGTGAGGCCCTGGGCCCAGCAGCTCTCTCGCTCTTCCTGTTGATGAAGGCTGACCCAAGTGGCACATCAGATAAGCTGGCTAACTGCTTGATCCTGCTTTGTAGTATACCCCTCTGTAGTAATCATAACAAACACCGTGCTCACAATGAACACAGCGTGGACTTTGTTGAAAATATACAACTAAATGTCAATGAATCTTTGACAGAAAAACTTCTGATCCACATTTGTATGGATCGATGGAGTAAGATTAATGTGTTTGTGTTGGCTGTTCTAGTTGCTATTGTTGTTTGATACTTTCTACCCATAAGGGTAAAGGGGTTAGGCTTTACTGTGCCTACTACAAGGACTAGATTAGTGGAGAGTTATTTTTCAGTTGGTAGAGTTGAGAAAGTACAGTAGTTTTGATTAGGCTGCAGCTACACAGTGGGCCAACCATTACAGATCCAAAACCTAGCCTACTTGGGAATACCATCTCAGGAAATTCAGCTTTGCTGAGAAAAATATCATGAATACATCTACTGTGTCTGTGAGGCAAATGTATTAATGATTCACCCGCCCTGCTACAGTCTGAGGTGAGGTCACTTCAACACTTAAGATGCACTGAGCTGTTTTTCAGCTTCACAACCACCCTCCCCAGTCAGTCCTCCCTCAGAACAGCTGTGCCATGGAGTGTGTCACATTGGCAGTCCAGGAAACTTTATAAAGGATGCGTCAAAACAACGCATAGTCTACTAGCTTGGTGCTTGGCATGGCTTCATTGAATTCACTATGGGACTTTTCGGGTGTTTTTGTCCGGACTTGAACTAGCTTGGTGGTTGTATTTCCTCTGCTGTACAATAGTGTGGTACTGAAGGTCCAGCACAAACGTGTAACAGGTTGCAGTACGCTGTAGGGTGAGGTTGAATTAAGCATGAATAAGCAGTCGGATTATGCTGATGAATGTCTAAGTGAGGCTAAGTGTGGGGGCTGGGCGATATGGCCCAAATATCATATCACGGTATTAAAAAACATGTGGACAGTATTTGATCTTTTTGAATAATCAAAGTTCTAAATTTGCGTTATATGATTAGTGCGTGACCCTAGGGTGTCAACACATACATTCTAAGTGATTTCAATGGGTCTTTCTCCATTCTGATTGTTTTATACTGTTCAATTCAACTTCAACCAAAAATACTTTTCAGCATTTTCATACATTTCTGGATTTCCTGCACTCATTTGAGATCATTTCCACACTGCCAAGTAGGGCTGCACGATATGGGCAAACAATCAAGGCCTTATTTTTAACCAAATGTTGGTTAGGGCGGGGCTAGGTCTGTGTGGTAACTGGCATAGAGCGTGGAAAGGGATGACTGAAGTAGCAAAGTCAACTATAGAACTGGACTTTACACACGGCGTATCACATTTAACAGACTTAACATTCAAATACAGTTATAGAAGGTAAAGTAAAAAACCCAATCTGGTCCGTGCATCAGTACCGGTATATGGTTAAATACGGTATAAAGCCCAGCTCTAGCTAAGTGTGAACACAATCATGCAGTCATAGCACTTTGTTGGCATATTCTACAGCACTTAGGTTCAAAGAGGCTCTACTGTAGCTTATCTCTTCCATTTTGTAGTCTGGTCTAGTCCTCATCAAGTGTAGGGCCACTTCTGTGCTCTCTTGACAACTACATCTAGATTTGAATAGCACAGCCTTTAAAGAGTACCCCCCCAGCTTAATAGGCACACACACACAGAGGGCAACAAGTGTTTGTCACATCTCTCGCTTGGCCCCTTTTCACACATTTTTCCTGTTAGAGGAAACTTGGCTTGCTATAACAGATGAACGGAAGGTCGTGGCATCATGACTCACACAGCCGAGCGGGGTCTCTGGTTTTTACACAGACAAGTGGTGGGGCTAAAAGTCAACAGTTCCCAGGTTTGAACTGAAATGCCTTGCTGATTTTACTGAAATGCCTTGCTTTAAAAGGCAGCATGGCTAGGACCAGGAACAGGATGTCTTTGCCTTGGGCCTTTGGTGGAAGTTCAGGTGTTTTTGGTATTTGTTCTCTCACAGTAGGATATCCGTTATCTCTGGGATCGAATAAATGCAGACCTCTCGCCTGTTACATTTGTTGTTGCTCCGCTGATGATATCTCATTGATGAGTGCCTGCTGCTGCTCTGTGCAATTGTCTTTGGCCGTGATACGACCAAACATATGCGGTTGCCAGATTTAGTTTTTTCCCCCCTTTCGAGGATTACAAATGATGTAAGAATGCTAGGGTGAAGGGTGTTATGTAATGGTTGAGCTAGCTGCTTTCTTCACAGAGGCTCGTACCGTCCTATCTCAGCTAGTACCCACCCCTCTGGGAGGGAAAGAGAGGAATATGGACAGAGGGAAGGATGTAGTCAGTCAGTTACACCACTGTAGCTGTAACCAGAGTAGGAATCAATGGGAGGGACTCAAGGTGAGGACACACACCACACATGAGGCTAATCAAGCCAATGTCAACTGAACAGTTGAATTCCGATGACATCACCATCCCATGTGCATTCTCTTACTTTGTACTGTGACCTTGAACCCTCCGCCTTCATCAGAGAAAGAGAGGAGAGGAAACAGGACTTTCATGGAACAGGCCACATGGAATGGAAAGGAACAGGCCTGAAAGAGAAGTGTGAGAAACCAGAAGGATGACCAAGTTGCCATTTAAGCACAGGGTTATCTACAGTGCATCCATCCACACTACGCCCTTCCTTTGTTTCCTAATATACTTTGTCATGATAGTATAACTTGAGATCGATATCATATCTAGCGTTCAGTGTTGCCCACTTGACTCATGTCTAGCTCCCTCCACAGAGTGTCTTCCTTCACTCAGCTGAGTACTTCAAGGCACTCCTCTCTTATCTGTCGTTAAAGAATGCATCATTTCTTTTACGGGCGTCCTTTGGACCTTTAAAGGAATGCTTTCATGGGAAAGCGTGTGCTTGTCTGGGATGTCATACCGCATTTTCCTATAGCCTATAATGACATAAAGGAATTTAGTCTGTTCTGTGCTCTAATCTCAACTCTGAATCTGGCCTTTAAGTGATTTCTCTCTGCTGATGTGACGCTGCTGTAACAAAATGGCGCCCCGACTTCACTACAGATACAGTATACGGTGTAGGCTGTAGAGACACTTCCTCAGGGTATCGTGGCATGTTGTCAAAACGTGTTTTCCTGCGTTAGTTAAACGTGTTGGGGAGGAGGGGTTGCAGAATGCATAGTTGTTGTTTTTACACAATAGAGTGAAACCTCAAGATTAGTTGGAGATAGGCTTATTATCTGGTAAGAGTTGCCACATACAGATAGTAGGCTACACTTAGGGTGTCGTAGTGTTTGATTTGCTTCAGGTTGCACAAAGCTAAAGTACCTGGAGAAGCACCATAATAGTAGCTAACAACACAACGGGGAAATACTGTAGCAATACCATGTTAATGAGGTGTTTCTATTGCATATGTCAAAAGGTAACAAGACACTGTGGCTCTGTTAAGTAGAATATCTCTTCATATATCCCTGGGGCTGAGACAAACACTGGCTCTGGATCAGCCTGCACAACAGACACAGCGCTGATGCCCGCTGTGGTACTGGCAGACTCTGATCTAGCAACAGGTTAGTTAGGCTGTCTGGATGGAATGCCCTCGGTGGGAGCTGGGAGTGACTGAGGATGAAAGCTGGTCAAACTAATCAGTGGGAAACCTGATTTTCTAGGCGGTAATTTGGCTCAATGAGAGTCTGAGAGAGGGAAGGACTGGCCAGATTCAGAGGTATGGATCCCTCTCCAAGTGGTTAGGACTCACTCTGGAGTTCCACGGTCGTTACAAAGCGAATTTCTATGTTGGACTGCGGATGTTTGCTTCCAAAATAATGACCTGGCTGACATGTTGGCCATACCTCTGTTTTGACAACACTGCTTGGAGGCTACTAACCCATACTTTACTACCACAGTTCATATTTACATCACTGGAACTACCACTCTACTGGATGATCAACTCCTTAGGGGAAACAATCGTTAGTCTGTCTAGAAGGTGATGTTCACTGTGTAAAGGAGACAAACAAGGAGCCTCCAGATCTCAACAACAACTGACATGATAGGGGGGAACATGAATAGCTTTGACATTACTGCAGTAATGCCCAATCCTTTGCTTTATGGGGTACAGGTTCAGCAGCCAATTGTTATTTAGTCTTAACGAATCTTAACTTTTTCGAGATTTGAGCCTCTCAAAGTGTTAGACTACTTCAAGTGTCTTTCTTGGTTGGTGGGTTTTGTCTGCAACAGATGATGAACCTGTGCCCTGGTGTGTTTATAGCAGTTAGGCACAAGGCTGCAAAAAGCTGTGGTCAGAGCTCTTGTTGAGCCTTGTACCAGTCAGTCAGCCCGTCTGAGGAAGGAAGCACGCTGCTGCGGCTCCCATGCAATAATGTGTGAGAGGTCGTCTCCTCTCCCCCTGTGTAATGTAGCCTAGTTGTAGTCACCCACTCCAAGAGGAGCTGTGACTCTTGTTACTCCATAAACCACGGAGACATCCCAAAATACTGCCTCTGTCTGTCACATTCCTCCTGACCCCACTTCAGTGGTTAAAAGGTAAAACACTTGAATGAACACCATCACAAAGGGAATTAGAGGGCCTTTGGCATAACAGGCTAGTGTCTAGGGATGATTAGACCTACTCATAAAGCACCATTATGTTTCTCTCTACTCAAGTGTCTGTTGTCAAAGCAAGACATGGATTGGGTCAAATTTGAGACGTCTCTAAGCTTTTGAATTAGGTCAGTCTAGGTGAGGTATCTGACATGGGCAATTCCACGGTAACTGTGACGCTGATATACAGTGGGGAAAAAAAGTATTTAGTCAGCCACCAATTGTGCAAGTTCTCCCACTTAAAAAGATGAGAGAGGCCTGTAATTTTCATCATAGGTACACGTCAACTATGACAGACAAATTGAGAAAAAAATATCCAGAAAATCACATTGTAGGATTTTTAATGAATTTATTTGCAAATTATGGTGGAAAATAAGTATTTGGTCACCTACAAACAAGCAAGATTTCTGGCTCTCACAGACCTGTAACTTCTTCTTTAAGAGGCTCCTCTGTCCTCCACTCGTTACCTGTATTAATGGCACCTGTTTGAACTTGTTATCAGTATAAAAGACACCTGTCCACAACCTCAAACAGTCACACTCCAAACTCCACTATGGTCAAGACCAAAGAGCTGTCAAAGGACACCAGAAACAAAATTGTAGACCTGCACCAGGCTGGGAAGACTGAATCTGCAATAGGTAAGCAGCTTGGTTTGAAGGAATCAACTGTGGGAGCAATTATTAGGAAATGGAAGACATACAAGATCACTGATAATCTCCCTTGATCTGGGGCTCCACGCAAGATCTCACCCTGTGGGGTCAAAATGATCACAAGAACGGTGAGCAAAAATCCCAAAACCACACGGGGGGACCTAGTGAATGACCTGCTGAGAGCTGGGACCAAAGTAACAAAGCCTACCATCAGTAACACACTACGCCGCCAGGGACTCAAATCCTGCAGTGCAAGACGTGTCCCCCTGCTTAAGCCAGTACATGTCCAGGCCCGTCTGAAGTTTGCTAGAGTGCATTTGGATGATCCAGAAGAGGATTGGGAGAATGTCATATGGTCAGATGAAACCAAAATAGAACTTTTTGGTAAAAACTCAACTCGTCGTGTTTGGAGGACAAAGAATGCTGAGTTGCATCCAAAGAACACCATACCTACTGTGAAGCATGGGGGGTGGAAACATCATGCTTTGGGGCTGTTTTTCTGCAAAGGGACCAGGACGACTGATCCGTGTAAAGCAAAGAATGAATGGGGCCATGTATCGTGAGATTTTGAGTGAAAACCTCCTTCCATCAGCAAGGGCATTGAAGATGAAACGTGGCTGGGTCTTTCAGCATGACAATGATCCCAAACACACGCCCGGGCAACGAAGGAGTGGCTTCGTAAGAATCATTTCAAGGTCCTGGAGTGGCCTAGCCAGTCTCCAGATCTCAACCCCATAGAAAATCTTTGGAGGGAGTTGAAAGTCCGTGTTGCCCAGCGACAGCCCCAAAACATCACTGCTCTAGAGGAGATCTGCATGGATTAATGGGCCAAAATACCAGCAACAGTGTGTGAAAACCTTGTGAAGACTTACAGAAAACGTTTGACCTGTGTCATTGCCAACAAAGGGTATATAACAAAGTATTGAGAAACTTTTGTTATTGACCAAATACTTATTTTCCACCATATTTTGCAAATAAATTCATAAAAAATCCTACAATGTGATTTTCTGGAATTTTTTTTCTCATTTTGTCTGTCATAGTTGACGTGTACCTATGATGAAAATTACAGGCCTCTCTCATCTTTTTAAGTGGGAGAACTTGCACAATTGGTGGCTGACTAAATACTTTTTTCCCCCACTGTATATATATTATTTTTTTTCAGAGACTGAGATTTTTCACTTTCAAATGTATGTCAAATAAAAACCAGTGATTTTGCGAAGTTAAACAAACCATACAACTCTATGCACAAGGATTACTTTTATCAATTTCCACTGAAACTCCAAAAACACATTTACTTGAACAGTGCAGATGCAAAGTTTGATAACAGAATGACGGCACAAACTGTAATTCTGTTACCAAGTTTTGCATCTGCACCAGTTCAAGTACATGTGTTTTTGTAAAATGTTCCGTGGAAATTAGACTCATTTCATACTTCAGTTGTACTTTCCACTCAGAATGCCTGTTTGTGAATGCTCATCTATCAACAGACTGCTCTGACCGATGTGGAACTACTTTTCTCTGGTACTTTTCTGGATGTAGCCAGCCTACTTTTCTCCGGTAAATTTAAAGATTAACTTTAAGCAAAACATTAGGAAATGTAGCTGGCTACATTCGTTCTATGATAAACATTAGAAATATGATGGCCATGCATAGTTTAAGCTAAAAAATACCTTGCTTTTTCATTGTAAGCTCATTTACTTGTGGCTGCCAGCCAAATAGCATTGCACATCTGTCATCTGATGAAAATGAAGCTATTTTCTGCCAATTGTGTTTCACTAATGTATGTTCTGTGAAGCTAAACTATAGTTGCACGTCCCTATTCAACTGGGGGTACTGCAGGGGATCTGCTAATATAAGTGGAAATGTTTTTATTTTATTATTTCAATATCTTTATGAATATCGCTAGCAACAACAGAATATATATTTTATTTTATTATATACCTGCGGTACAAAAGAGGAGAATAACGTCTTTCTAATGATGTCAACTTTATTACGCCTAATATTGAGCAAATTACACTCATTTGGAGCCAATTACACTCGCTGGAGTATCTGATATAGGCTTTGAAAAAGCACCCGCAAATAGGCTACCAGTGAGGCAAGTGCCACTGACTGCTGGTAAGCTTTCTTGAATTGGACATACATTCTTGCCAACACATGGCTAACGTTTGTTTAAATAGGTGCTCTTAGCGAAAATGTATTTGGAGTTACCCTTCTAGCTAATAGGCTATGTTAGTTTACTCCTCTAATTATAATGTAGGGAGGTCAAAATAATGAAAAACCATCTACTAAATCTATTCACTTTAAAATCTCCTTGCCATTATCATTCACCTGATGATATTGATAAGACGTTATTTAAAAAAAAATATTTGCTAATGTATGATGGAGGTCGCTGGTTTGCCTGGATGGGGTCCCTGGGCAGGATTGTTTAAGACCCCTATCTTATTGCTAATCTGTCATGGTTTGATAACAGCTCAGGAGTGCGTTGGCTTGTACTTTACTTTCTGCATATTTCCATGCGCCGTCATCACTGCTGAACTTCAATACTTTCATATCTAAGAACGACCATTACATTACATTAACTCACCAGTTAAAAAAAGGAAAGATGCCATCTTCCTGCAGGTGCTTTTTGAAGCAGGCCTAACTCAAAGAGCAAGCACTCGTAAACTATACTCCGGCTGCTACAGAGAGCAGAATGCAACAGTGTTTCCTTTAACTTGGACAACAAACTTACCAAGGTCTTAGCACTACGTACATTTTTTTTCCAAATATGTGGAAAGGTGTAAAAATTGATTTACACATGAGTCAAAACTGAGTAGGTGTGTTTCAGAATGTATCAGTGGCCGTGTTCAAGAGTATCAAATCACGACGCATTGTGGGTATATTGTGAATGCCTGACTGATCTACAAATAATAATTAGTAGGCTAGTTAGTTATGATGCAAGGTGATTTGTAGATCAGTCAGTCGGCAGTAATGTCAAACAAGCCCAATCATACAGTGGATTTGCCAGCCTACATTTCCTTGTGTCTAAGGTCCACACATATCAGAGATCAGTTTGGGGAGATCAGTTTGGGGAGTTTACTTGCCTATTGATTGATGAAACAAACACAGGCTTGGGATCAGTCAGGCAGAGGTTAGGGCTAGGCACTTTATGCCAGGCATTGTGCAGAGCTCACATGATTAAGCTTTGGGCCTCGTTGTTATAATCCACACACGCACACGTTATTTTTTTAGGTGCGAGATGCCAGGTGTAATGCTGTAGAGGAATTGGTTGACATGGCCCACATTTGTAAAAAATAAATATTAGAGAAAGCCAGGGGAGCAGACTGTTTATATGAGGAGGATAGGCTGCGACTTTTTAATGTGGCAATTCTATGAAATTCTCATAGGGCGGCGCACAATTGGCCTAGCGTCGTCCCGGTTAGGGGAGGGTTTGGCCGGGGGGCTTTCCTTGGCTCATCGCGCTTTAGCGACTCCTTGTGGACGGCCGGGCGCCTGCAAGCGGACTTCGGTCGTCAATTGAACGGTTTTTCGTCAATCACATTGGTGCGGCTGGCTTCCGGGTTAAGCGAGCAGTGTGTTAAGAAGCAGCGCGGCTTGGCGAGTCATGTTTCGGAGGACGCATGATTCGACCTTCGCCTCTCCCGAGCCCATTCGGGAGTTGCATAAATAAATAACAATTTAAGAAATCATGAAAACAAACTTTTTTTTGGTCTAAATTTAAGTTTAGGGTTAGCAGTGTGGTTAGGTCTAGGGTTAAAATCAGATTTTAGGACTTTGTGGCTGTGCTAGCTAGTGACCACTCTGCAGAGCTGCCTCCAGAACAAGATTCATGACGAAAAACGCTAACCTGCTGGTAATATAACTGTCACAATAAAAACACAGGCTTCCTACCTCCATTGTCAACAAGCCCAGTCAGTGAGAATCTGAGAGCCTCTGTATTCAAAACTCCCAGCTGATCCTCCCCATAGAGGCCCATCCAGCTGCCAAAGCTAATGGTACTGCTCCTCTGGATACCAGTCATAACTCCAGTCTTAAAAATACCCTGTTACATTCTCCCATGCTGTCCTTGTGGGACTGTCATCAGCCTGAGATCCACACCGCTGGGAATATCTGTGTACACTGTTTAGAACTGAGAGGGCTCAGCTTGCATCCCAGCCTGGAAAACAAACGGCGTGAAGTTCACTATGGTGCAACGTTTGGGTTCCAGGCTAGGCTACACCCGACTGTTGTTTAGCCTGTTGGGCCTCTCTTCTCCTCCTCACAACATGGTTAGGCCAGCGCATAGCCTAAACTATTATAGAAATACATTGGTTGTTATGACTGTTTTCTCACACAAGCAGGTCAAGGGCAAATGTTAGCCTATGTAGGCCAATATATGTTTGAAAATCCTTTTTAACTCAAAGTTGCCACATTATTAACCCTTGTGCCAATACCCCCATAGATAAACTAGGCCTATATAGGCTAATTTCTATGGGGTCATATGTTTAATGTATTGCTAAAATGTAAACACCTGCCACCATCAATGGACCAATAGGCATTGTCTCTTCCCTCCTGTGAATAGAGTGGTGCTTTATAACCTATACAGGGACAGGATGCTACAGTCTGCTGGCAGCAGAGGCAACAGGAAGTTTGCAGATGGGGTTAACCACTAGGCTAGGTCCCTATGTATTTTAAGATATAGCCTGCATGTCAGCCAGGCCTTGATTAAATGACTGTTCTGTTTTTTCTTTCAGTCTTTGGCGGCAGGTAGCTTAGTGGTTAAGAGCGTTGTGCCAGTAACCGAAAGGTCGCTGGTTCTAATCCCCGAGCCGACTAGGTGAAAAATCTGTCGATGTGCCCTTGAGCAAGGCACTTAACCCTAATTGCTCCTGTAAGTCGCTCTGGATAAGAGCGTCTGCTAAATGACCAATTATTTATATTATTTATTATTCTTGAGTTATTTGTGCTATGGTCCAATTCAAATGTGATTGAATATCTATCAAGCTAGTACATCCACTAATAAAAAAATAAAAATAAACGTTTTGATACAAGCCTGTAAATAGGAAGCACATGTGACCGCAGTGGATCTGATGCCGAAATATGGTCGTCAAGGGAAGGTCGCATCCGAAATCACATCTATCCATAGGATTGTTTTTTAAAATTATTACATTTTTGTTTTCAGAGCTTGCGTTGGCCCAGCGCAAGTTTGCCCATTCCCTGGGAGAGTTCCAGTTTGAGTACATCGGAGATGCAAAAACGGACGATGAGAGGTGTATTGGTGAGTGTGGTGCTGTTACGACCTACAGCTGGCTGGTTCTGCCAGCGGAACCACAGACTGAAAACGTCTGTTTTTGGTTCTGTGTCTACCACCAAATTAAAGTACTTGCATGTGTAATTTCCCAAACCCTTGGCTTCTTTAGAGAGATGGAAACACCAGTACTTATGTCTCTCTCTTTCTCTGTGTGTGGTCTTATGTTTATGTGTGTTGGTGTGTCCTGTCTCTTGTCTCATCTCCTGTTTGGTGTGTGTTTCAAATCATATTTTATTGGTCACACACATATTTAGCAGATGTTATTGTGGGTGTAGCGAAATGCTTGTGTTCCTAGCTCCAACAGTGCAGTAGTATCTTGACAATTCACAACAATACACAAATCTAAAAGTAAAGTAATGGAATTAAGAAATATATCAATATTAGGACGAGCAATGTCGGAGTGGCATTGACTAAATACAGTAGAATAGAATACAGTATATACATATGAGATGAGAAAAGCAGTATGTAAACATTATTAAAGTGAGTAGTGTTCCATTATTAAAGTGTGTGTGTTTCTCTGTGTCTTGCAGATGAATCCTTGCAGGAGTTTTCCAACTTCCTTAAGAACCTGGAAGACCAAAGAGAGCTGATGGTAAGCAGTAACCAGTCGAGACCTGCTTTAAAAGCCAGGGGAAATACCTCTGTCTGTCTGTGTGTGTAACGAATGGGTGCTCTGTGTGTGAGTAAATTACAGTTCCTCAGTGGGTGGAGGGTTGAGTAATGCCTCTGTGTTGTAACACCAGGGTCATGTTCATTACGGCACACCGTAGCAAAACGTCTTGGAAAAGAAAACAACAATTTGTTTCTTATTAGAAGTCTGGGTAGTCCCTCCTTGTTTTCTTTTGATTGGTGCCTAATGAACATGACCCAGAGGAGAGGCCACCTTCACTGCACCTGTCCAAGGGTCACTGTCTGTCCTGTCCTGTCCCCACCTCTCCTCTGCAGGCGGTGGGACAGAGGAGTGGATCTGCTCCATTAAACACAACCTCAGAAGACATGGCATACCAGAGTCAATGGGGTCATTCAACATTCACTGCAATGTGTAGTGCTATACTAGTACACTACTGTGACACACACCTGCTTACTGCTGTCTTAAACTGCAGATGTTTAAGTTACAAATGCTATAGAATATAGAGGAAAGTTACACCTGAACTGAATGTTGTAAATGTAGCCTGTAAGGGTTTTCTACCCATGCAGAAAATACTTGGTGTGTGTCCTAAATGGCACCCTATTCCCTATCTGGGCTCTGGTCAAAAGTAGTGCACTACATAAGGAATAGGGTGCCATTTGGGATGCAGTCTGGGGTAACCCTGGAGTTACGCAATCAACCCAGCCTCTCGTGTTGAGTCACGTTGTTTGTCCGTCTTCAGAGCAGCGCTCTGTGTGTCAGCAGATGGGCGTCTCCGTTTCACAGAAGAATCTCTCTCCAGGCTCCTGGCTCTATTGTCCCTATTCCTCCATACCTTTATTTACTGTAGGTGTTGCTGAGTCGAGGTTTTAATCAAGGGCTAGGCTATAACTTGTGATCTCTTTGTGACTCATTCAACACAGATAATGTAGTGTTATTTCTATTCTCCTGTAATGCAGCCTATGGCTTGTTCTGGGAGTTCTAAGGACGAACACACCAATAGGGTTTGCCTGCCGTGAGTACTTGCGATCCGAGTGCAAACCGACTTTACATGTAGAGTCGCACAACAGCGCCCTGAACGATCAGTAGACGAATGGGAGATCCACCTTCGGTGCAATGTGTGCGACCCTTAAGATATGGTAGCTATCTACAGATGGACTCCCGAGTGGCGCAGCGGTCTGAGGCACTGCTTCTCAGTGCTTGAGGTGAAACTACAGACCCCCTGGTTCGATTCCAGGCTGTATCACAACCAGCTGTGATTGGGAGTCCCATAGTGCGGCGCACAATTGTCCCAGTGTCGTCCGGGTTTGGCCGGTGTAGGCCGTCATTGTAAATAAGAATTTGTTCTTAACTGACTTGCCTAGTTAAATAAAGGTTAAATATATATATGGCATTAAACACACTTCCATTCTATTGTTTTACTTCCCTGACCCCTTGCATTCAGAATAGTGTATGTTCTGAATGTTTACAATACATGTTATGTGTGTTTGCGCTATAGATAGGGTCTATCGTTGCCATGTAAACGTCTCTACCAGGGCCTGGTTCAGCTCCAGCAATGCACTGCAGTATGGGATGACATCACAGCCCACAGCAGAGGACTGTGGGGTGGGCAGGCAGACACTGACATCCCCTGGAATCAACCCAGGGCAATTCCACGTTAACGGAATTGCGCTGAGACTAAGATTTTTCACTTAAAATGTATGCCAAACGTGATTTCAAAGTTTAACAAACCATACTATGACTTTTAACAATCTACACTGAACATTTTACAAACACATTTACTGGAAGAACTGTGCAGATGCAAAGTTTGGTCAAATCTCTGTCAGTTCTTTGGGTCCACGTTTTCCAAAAACTCTTAAATATCTGCTCCAAATTAAGATTAAATTATGTTAGCCAAAATAATGGGGTGTCAGCTATGACATGACACATTGACTTTGAAAAAATTGCCTCCCGAGTGGCGCAGCAGTCTAAGGCACTGCATCGATCCCGGGCTGTGTCACAGCCGGCCGCGACCGGGAGACCCATGAGGCGGCGCACAATTGGCCCAGCGTCGTCCGGGTTAGGGGAGGGTCCCATCGCGCTCTAGCGACTCCTTGTGGGGAGCCGGGCGCATGCAAGCTGACTTCGGTCGCCAGTTGGACGGTGTTTCCTCCGACACATTGGTGTGGCTGGCTTCCGGGTTAAGAGCGCAGTGTGTCAAGAAGCAGTGCGGCTTGGCAGGGTCGTGTTTCGGAGGACGTATTGCTCTTGACCTTCGCCTTTCCCGAGTCCGTACAGGGGTTGCAGCGATGGGACGAGACTGTAACTACAAATTGGATATCACGAAATTGGGGAGAAAAATTAACTTTGAAAATATCTATTTTGGTTATTGAACTACAGTAAGTGAAGTGGATTTACACTAGCGGAATTGCGGTAACGGAATGTCATCATAGGTCCCTGATCTGTGCTACACAGAATGTGCTACATTCTCTTCATGGGGATGTATCCTAACTAGGTACACAAAGGTAGAAATATGGAATATTCTCATTTGTGTATTTTTCTACACTGGCTATCTTTAATGAGCTCTGCCCCCAAACAAGACCAAATTTGGGTGGTCCGAACCGGACCAAATCTGAACCGATCATAGATGTCTATGGCTGCGTTTAGAGAGGTAGCCCAATTCTGATATTTTCTTCACTAATTGGTCTTTTGACCAATCAGATCAGCTCTGAAAAAGATCTGATGCGATTGGTCAAAAGACCAATTAGTGGAAAAAAGATCAGAATTGGACTGCCTGTCTAAACACAGCCTATGTTTCACAAGTTTGGACGTGAAAGTACATCTCAGTAGAGTACAGTAGGGTAGAGTATACATTGAGTAGACGAAACTTTAAAAACACCTGCTCTTTCCATGACATAGACTGACCAGGTCAATCCAGGTGATCCCTTATTGATGTCACTTGTTAGATCCACTTCAATCATGTAGATAAAGGGGAGGAGACAGGTTAAATAATGATTTTTAAGCCTTGAGACAATTGAGACATGGATTGTGTATGTGTGCCATTCAGAGGGTGAATGGGCAAGACAAAATATTTAAGTGCCTTTGAATGGGGAATGGCAATAGGTGACAGACGCACCGGTTTGTGTCAAGAACTGCAACGCTGCTGGGTTTTTCACGCTCAACAGTTTCTTTTTTGTATCAAGAATGGTCCACCATCCAAAGGACATCCAACCAACTTGAAACAACTGCAAGAAACATTGGAGTCAACATGGACCAGCATCCCTATGGAACGCTTTTGACACCTTGTAGAGTCCATGCCCCGACAAATTGAGGCTGTTCTGAGGGCAAAAGGGGTGAAACTCAATATTAGGAACGTGTTTTGTACACTCAGTATACTACAGTAGAGTTCTGTAAGTAGAGTAGTGTACATTATAGTGTACTCAGCTCTAGTGTTCTCTACTGTGTACTGTACTGAACTCAACTGTGCTGTCCAAACTTGTGAACCCAACTCTGATTTGTGACTACTATGATTTCCCATTTTAGCCAATTCAATTGCACAAACTCTGTTACCGATTTGGTAATGGAATTTCTAGTTTTAATCACTTCATAATTCCTAAACAATTTATATTAATTCATTGGTAGGTCTACATTTACTTATGACTTTTGTGAAATTAGAAAATATCTTAAAGATATGTGAGTTTTTGGTAACGGAATTTCAAGTCACAAGGCAATGTTTCTTAAACTTCCAGAAGACAGAAATCTTTCTCCAATACTAAATACAAGTGTTGATATTAGTTGGCAGAGGTCTTTATTTCAACATTCATTGTGTTTTGATGCATTTCTAATACCTTTTAAGAACCAGAAATCAAAGCCTTTGCTTATTCCACATTTTTAGGATGGAAAATGGTTGATAAATGTATATGCCTTGATACAAAATAAAGACTTCTAGCTTTTAATTTGACACCCAGTTTGACATGCTCCTATGAACTTCACATGTTGGTGGCCATGGGTCCTTTTACATTGAAATGACCCCCAGAAATAGGACCTTTAGCAGAGAGAGAGAGGGAGATATGATTCAGATAGAGATGGAGAGATGGATCATTTATAAAAGAGAGGAAGGAAGAGATTGAGATATGGCAGGGAGGGTGATCAATAGGACAGAGACATTGATTTCCTGCTTTCATGTGACGGTGGGACTAGTGTACTTGAATGTGTTGTGGATGCTTGCAAGAAGTTATACAAAAACATAGGCAATTGTCACTGACTTTATGCTGTCATTAACCCACTGCAAGTATTGTGACCTTTGGCCTTCCATTGGAATGTGATGTTATGTCAAAGGTCAAATCGGGGGGGGGTGCTTGTATTTGTCCTGTTTCACTAACCGCTAGGCTACCTGCCGCCTCTTAGGCTGGGTTTACACTCAAGCGTTCCTCTTGGCAATACGTCACTGATGCTTCCGTAAAGTTACAAATTCTGGCATGCACTGAAATCTCAATGCTGAGCCCCGTGCGGGCATGGTAGTGAGGTCAGGTCACAAAACAGTTGTGGAGCCTCTACAGAGAATGCCTAGTGGAGTGTAAGACCAGCCTAATACTGTACCTGTGAATGAATTAAACACTTTTGTGGAATGTCCTAATATGGTCATGTCTGTCTTATTATCTCTTGGTCTCTTAGATGAGGAACATTACAGAAACGTTAATGAAACCGCTGGAGAAGTTCAGAAAAGAGCAACTGGGCTCAGCGAAGGTACTCTATCATATGGCTTGACACTGCTATGCAGTCTGCTTGTTAATGATCTCATACAAGCGCAATCCTGTGTGCTCTGAACACCACTATAAAGTAATACCCTTTTCACAATACTGAGCCAAACCAAGCTGTACTGCACTGGCCCGGTTGTGCATCCACTGTAGTTGCAGAAACCATGCTTGAAAGGGGAATGTGAAAAGAAAAGATCAGAGCCAGACAAGTTTTGGGTCGGCACGGTAATGTGAAAAGGGTAGTACACGGTCTCTTTTATCAAAATACCTGTCTAGAGACAGACAGTTCCAACTCCCTTTTTTATTGGAATTGAAATGTGTACCTCTTGATATCACGCTCCGAACATTCCTTTGGTCAGTGAGACTAATGCAATATTACAATTACATTTGTTGTTCTTCTCACTTCTCTTATCTCTCTCTCTCCTGCCATGCCCTTTCTCATACGGTTCCTCTACTCTGCCCTTTTAAGGAGGAAAGGAAGAAGTATGAGAAGGAAACTGAGAAGTACTACAGCTCCTTGGAAAAGCTTTTGAACATGTCAGCAAAGAAAAAGGAACCGCAGCTACAGGAGGTACTTGTTTTTTTTTTTTTTTATTTTTTTTTTTTTACTCTCTCTCGCATGCATATTTATGGAAAGTGGAAAACAGGCCGAAA
Source organism: Coregonus clupeaformis (assembly GCF_020615455.1). Classification (NCBI taxonomy): domain Eukaryota; kingdom Metazoa; phylum Chordata; class Actinopteri; order Salmoniformes; family Salmonidae; genus Coregonus; species Coregonus clupeaformis. The sequence continues at coordinate 81,115 of NW_025533922.1, read as the reverse complement.
ACACGGGCCCCAACATCTTCCCAACCCCAAAATGGCTGGAAATGATATTTGCTTAGTGAGAAGTTCCTGAATCCTGACCCATAGGATACCTCCCAAATTGCACCCTATTCCCTATATAGTGCACTACTTTTGACCAGAGCCATATACACTGTAGGGAATAGGGTGCTATTTGGAATACACACGTAGTCTTCTTGGCTGTTCTCTGTAGCGCTGTGGCGCTGAACTGTACTGAAGTGTGTGGAGCGCTGTGTGTCCACAGGTTAGAGTACGGAGTGAGTTTCTCTTGCGTGCTCGGAAAGGGAAGTCATGTTCAGTGTTTATGTACCAGCCACCAAGGTCGTACCTCTGAGGCAGTAGCTTTTTGAGCGCCTCAAGACATCCTGAGATTGCAGATACAGTATCAAGCTTTACAGACCCAGTGTGGATTATATTGGGGTTGGTAATGGAAAAATAAACCCTTTTGGTTATCAAGAAAAAGTTTATATCTATTTCACTGTGAAGGCTTGTGGGAGCTATCCTTTGTATAAAGATATACCAAACTGACCATATAGTACCTTAGAGACATGCAGTCTGGTACTGTATATATGACATCTAGCTAGTATGTAATATAAACAAAACTCCCCTCACTTAACAATGCATTCTGTATCCTATAGGTTGCCCTTGTGTGAACATAACCATTGAAGGCATGGCCACTTGTATGCATTTTGTTTATCCCTCTTTGTTTATGTAGCGGCCCGTTCTGTTCTTCCCTCACGGACTCTTGTGAGGCAAGTCCAGTAGTGTATTCGGTGAGATGAAACTTTCTGAACATTGCGGATGTAACGAATAGAGCTGACACTTCCAAATGATACCGAGAGCCAATCATATCAGTTCTATGCATTACATTTCTATCTGAACATTCTGTATTGTGATGCACTGCGGAACAGACCCCAGGGTTCCGTGTTTGGAACAGAGATTGTTATCAGGGAAGAGTAGAATAAATAGTTGTGTGGTTCACAGCCTCGTGGCCGCGAGTCACTATCTGAACTCCCTCAACTAATCTGATGTCATTCTGTACACTCGTCATGTGACGGCACCGACCCCGACCTATGGCACTAATGGAAAACCTACCGGCCACTAATGGGGAAAAAACTGATGCACTAGATTGAACACAATAACATATTGAACACAATACAGGAAAGTGGGAAATAACAAATTGAACACTGATGATGTAAAGATCCAGTCAACAAACCATGTAGCCTAATCAATTAGCTTATCAGTCAACCAAACGATAAACTCACCAGTTGATTGGTCACTTTTTTGGGGCTGTCATACACCACGTAGGTCATCAGTGTCTTAGCCCTTCAAACTCTTTATCAGAAGTTATCAACAAAAGAGGACTAATTTCTCATAGCTTGTCCTTTCTCTGTCTGGGACTCTGTCTGCATCCAGTACAACTGAAGCTAGGCCGTGAGCTCCATCTGTCCGTAGAGACCTGACTGTACTGTATAATAACGCTGACACTCATTCTCTCGCTTTCTCTCCTCTCTCTGTCTGTCTGTCTCTCCTCTGTTCTGCAGGCGGACAACCTGGTGGAGACCATGAGACAGCACTTTCAGGAGGAGTCTCTGGATTACGTGTGTAAACTACAGGAGATCCAGGAGAGGAAGAAGTTTGACTGTGTGGAGCCAGTGAGTGTTCGAAAAAATACAAATCACACACTATACACTGAGTGGACAGAACATTAAGGACACCTTCCTAATATTGAGTTGCACCCCCCACGGTTGTGTCAAGTTGGCTGGTGTCCTTTGGGTGGTGGGACCATTTTTGATACACGCAGGAAACTGTTGAGCATGAAAAACCCATCAGCGTTGTAGTTCTTGACACAAACCGGTGCACTTGGCACCTACTACCATAGGCACTTAAACATTTTGTCTTGCCCATTCACCCTCTGAATGTCACACATACACAATCCATGTCTCGGGGCTTAAAAATCCTTATTTAACCTGTCTCTTCCCCTTCATCTACACCGAATTGAAGTGGATTTAATAAGGGATCATAGCTTTCAGCTGGACTCACCTGGTCAGTGTCATGTTCTTAATGTTTTGTACACTCAGTGTATATGTTATACTCCAAAATGTTTAATGTGTATGACGAGTTTTGCATCATATTACTTTTGGAGCCAGTGAGTGAACTATCCGCTGGCCAATGCACTTTTAGTACTTGCCTGGTCAGCAGTTGTCATTTACAGTGTTCATTAACTTACAGTGCACATAGCAAAGTAGTGTACACTATAGTTGGTGTTTATATAGGTTCCCTAGTTGTCAAATTAAGTGTGTTTATAAACCAGCTCTGAAAGTGAGTGTCTGCCCAAATTCCCCCCCCCACCCTAAAAAAAAATGTCATTCTTGTTGATGTCAACTGATTTTCACATTGTCTTCATTCCACGTAAACCCCTGAGAAATTCCTGGCAAAAGTGTAGACGGCCCCAGGTTATAATGCATTAAAAGGATCATTCATTCATACACTCTTCATTGTATCCCATGTTTTCTTTCTCTCCCCAGATGCTGGCGTTCTTTCAGACAGTGTTCACCTTCTACCACCAGGGCTATGAGCTGGCCAATGACTTTAACCACTACAAGAAAGCCTTACAGATCAATATACAAAATGTGAGACACTAGTCCTCATCCGTTTCTTATTAGATGTATATTTAAAGATGGAATCGGCATTAGGGGAAACGGCGCTACTGTCTGCCCCCAGCACCTTTTGTTATTGTTGTTCTGTGGACAGAACGGAGGTGAAGTGCGTTCGAGCAGTGTGGTAAAAACATTTTTGCAATGCATATTCTGCTGTTCTATCGAGCGTGCAATGATGTCCGAGGGGAAAAAGTGTTTGTTTGCAGTAACTTCTTTGTTGTTGTAATATCCCAAATGGACATGGCTGTTTTCACCATTTTAAGGATTCCAGTTTTAACTACATAGTACAATGATGTCAGTATATGAAACAAAGTGGTGTAAATGTAGTGATATGAGGTAGGTAGGTGGCAGGTAGCCTAGAGGTTAAGAATATTGGGCCAGTAACTGAAAGGTCGCTGGTTCGAATCCCCGAGCCGACTAGGTGACAAATCTGTCGGTGTCCGTGAGCAAGGCACTTCACCTTAATTGCTCCTGTAAATCGCTCTGGATTAAAGCTTCTGCTAAATGACTAAAATGTAAATGAGGTGATCATTTCCATCAATTTTAGGATTGTAATAAAGTGTTGGTCCCAGAGGTACTTGTCTTGTATGCACAGTATTGCTGTAAATACTATAGATTACACACTCATCACAAACACTATACATACACCCCACGTTACCCATATGTTATACATATCATACGCATACATTTGAATGTCTGCTCGGAATATCCATAATATTTAAAATAATGAAGGACTACTTCTAGCGGGACTTTCCCTAGGTGCTTTCATTTTTGACTCACTCACTCTATTGTTAATTGTGTTTGGGTTAGTCTTAGTGTTTTGATTATTTTCATTGACCCCAAGCTTTGACTTTTACACACTCTGGGATGTCGGGGGATTTTCCAAAGGGAAGCTCTGCAGGTTTTCTTTTCCAGTGGCTTTGCATTGTGTGATTGACCCCTGCATGACCATTTAGCCAGGGTCACAAGGGGTGACTTCCTTCCTTGGGTGTGTCTCCCCCTTAGTCAAAATGTACTATATTGTGAAATTTGATGAAAACCTAAATTAACCTTCATTTAAGGTTAGGGTTCAGCATAAGATTAGGGGAATAGACAAGGTTGAGGTTAGTTTTAAAATCAGATTGGAGAGAAGTTACCGTACCTCCAACTTTGCAGCTTGGCCCGATAGTAACAAGCCACTCCCTCTCTTCCCCATATAGACGCGGAGTCGGTTTGAGGGCACGCGGGTGGAGGTGTTTGAGCTGATGAAGAGGATAAGGGAGGTTCCCCAGGAGTACAGACAGACCAGCCCCATCAGCAGCGAAGGATACCTCTACGTCCAGGAGAAACGTAAGGATAGAGGAACGACGTGTGTGTGCAAATGTGCATGTCCATAAGAGGCAGTTAAACTGATGACGAGGTGTTACAATGAAATGTGTGTTCTCGTCCCACAGGGCCCCCTCCTTTTGGTTCCAGTTGGGTGAAGCGTTACTGCACGTTTGTAAAGGAACAGAAAATCCTACATATGGTCACCTTTGACCACAGGTCCGGAGGAAAGATTGTGAGTCGTGGCACATACAGTCAAAGACAGGTTTTGGAAGCTATACAGACTATGGTGCAAGCAGCACATCAAATTATTGGTTATTCAATGTGTGTATCTGTCCCTATTCAAATACATTTGTCAAATCAACAATTACTATTGAAACCCGCATTAAAAACAGTGCAGTCTGTAGTCCTCCTAGGTTCAGACTGATGATTTATAAGGAACAACTGTCTCTTTCTTGCCATCAGAACAGGCTCTCTGAACAGTGATTCTCTCCCTCAGGGCGAGACTGAATCGGTCACCCTCAAGTCTTGCGTCCGCAAAACCACAGACATGCTGGACAGGCGGTTCTGTCTCGATATAGAAATCACAGACCGGTATGTTGTCGCGTCGCACTACACCCATTACGTTACTCAATCACTTTAGTCATCAACATGAGTTCTCTGTGGTAATACTGAAACGTTCCACAACCACCTGTTCAAGTATCTTGTGTCATCTAGGAAATAAGGGGGATTTTAGAGGGATTCCCCTCAACATCACCAGACCAGGGGGGTCGGTCAGTACCATCTAGGGGGACGAGGTCTATGGAAAATTTGTGATTTGCCACACTTGTAGCTTATTCATGCAATGTTTGCAACCTTCCCAAATACACAGTAACACTCCCCATGAACAGTTCTGCTTGAAGCCTTCGCTCCACACAGGTCCTGTGTACAGTAGAGCTTAGCGAGCTCAACAGGGTTGGGTTGGAGAGGATTTGTCATGGAAGATGGCCCCTCCACATAGCTGAGAGGATTGTCTATGCTCTGCTACGCTTTGCTGTAATAGATATATCTCTTTATGTCACTCCACTGAACCAAACTGCTATTCAGTCTGGGGTATTATTAGCAACCGCAACCCCCCCAGGCTTAGAGGGTTTGAAATTTGAGTTGTGCCTACATGTGTAAGGTAACAGGTTTGCTTGTCAGCCTACAGATGTAAGATATATGGTACCTGAATGCAACAGATTAGGGTTAGCCTGATGTGGTAGCCTATTATAAAGAGTGGGGTTAATGATGCTCAGGTATTCCTGTATTTTTGCTATTTGAGAGCCCAGCCCCTCTGGCACATTTAGGACAGACTCTAGATCAGTCTTAAACACATGAGTTAACTTAGTAGTAATAGTAGTTTGTTGGAACCCCAGGCCCAGTCTGACAGAGCTAAAATGAGATGAGATTGACTGTCCTTTACAATCCCCAAGGGTGAAATGTTGTCATGCAGCAGCCTTCATAAAAAAACGGAACAAGCCCTCTCGCCATTAAAAAACAATCACAAGGCGATTACAATAAATAATTGTGAGGTGTGTTCTGTTCCCAGTCCGGGCACGGTCCTCACGGTCCAGTCGCTGTCGGAAGATGACCATAAGTTCTGGATCCACGCCATGGGGGGGAAAGAACCAGTGAGTAACCACATCTTCCTGACAGCTCTACTGGAGTTTCTATTGTCTATTGAACGCTACTGAAATGCTATGAAAGTGGTGCATCAATGCCAACAGAAGTATCTTTGCTTTGTGGTAACCTCTTGAATATCAAATTATCTGTGGAAAGCTAAATCAAATGTATTTTTTACAGGTTGGGCAGTACTTGGGTAAAACCCATTTAAAAGAACGAGGAAGTAAGTATACGATGATTTAGAAGCCCTGATCTCAATTTCGATGTAATCTCTGTGATAATTCAAATGACATGACGATAATTCAAATAATTGTGTTGTCATGACTCTGCAGTCGATGCACAGCTAGATGACGTAGGATTGTCATTTGTGAAGAATGCCATCAACGCCATTGAGACGAGAGGTGAGACGATGCATGATGACAATAAGAATGCCTAGGCAATATAAAGCCTGCAGAAGCATACTTTGTGAGGTTAGCTGACTGGCTAGAGCAGGGGTGGGCAATCATTTTGTCTCCGGGGTTTAAAAATTCAGCGACGGGTCGCACATGTTTTTTTTCCCGCACTGATTTGTTTGTCAAAAGCTATTTGCGGGCCAGAAAAAAAAGCAGTTATTTGAAAATATTTATAAGTCCGTTATAATTTACACCTACTTTCTATCAAGTTTTAGAGGTTCAAGAGTGGCCAATGGTTGTATTTTTTAAATTGTATTTTTTTGTATTTATTTTTTACTCAAACCTCCCTCAGGCCAAAGTTTGGCCACCCCTGGGCTAGAGGGCAGAGTGGTATAGGGGGTTTTGGGAAATGTTGCAATGTCTCCCTTTTAACACATGAGGGCACGCTTGCACCAATATCCAGTCATGTCTTGTGCCGTGGCCACTGTTCATAGTTTCCAGGTAGTAGTGCTACATATACACTGAGTGTACAAAACATTAAGAACACCTTCCTAATATTGAGTTGCACCCCCTTTTGCCCTCGGAACAGCCGCAGTTCGTCGGGGCATGGACTCTACAAGGTGTCAAGCGTTCCACAGGGATGCTGGCCCATGTTGACTCCAATGCTTTCCACAGTTGTGAAGTTGGTAGGATGTCCTTTGGTGGTGGACCATTCTTGATACACATGGGAAACTGTTGAGCTTGAAAAACCCAGCAGCGTTGCAGTTCTTGACACACTCAAACCGGTGCACCTGGCACCTAATACCATACCCCATTCAAAGGTGACCCCCATTTGTCTTGCCCATTCACCCTCTGAATGGCACACATACACAATCCATGTCTCAATTGTCTCCAGGCTTAAAAAGTCCTTCTTTAACCTGTCTCCTCCCCTTCATCTACACTGATTGAAGCGGATTTAACAAGTGACATCAATAAGGGATCATAGCTTTCACCTGATCAGTCTGTCATGCAAAGTGCAGGTGTTCCTAATGTTTTGTACACTCAGTCTAGAAGCCCACCTTTTGATTTGAATAAAACTATATTTTCAAAGTTTATCCACTAATTATCTTATGATTGTGTTTGTGCTATTAAGGGCCATTTAACCATGTAAACTGTCTTGTCTGTCAGGTATCAATGACCAGGGCCTGTACAGAGTGGTGGGGGTCAGCTCCAAAGTCCAGAAGCTCCTTAGCCTAATGATCGGTAAGACATGCACATTTTTCACCCCTTAAAGTAACGGTCCAGTGAAAATCTCACTTTTAAAAGTACATTTTCTGTTAACTCACACCCAAATAATGTTGTTGATTCATCCTATACTCGTATTTTTGGCCGACGCATAAATTGGAGAAAAAAAAACACTTCAAAAACCCCACCTCAAACATGTATCTAAAACAGACCGTTTCAAAAATGCTTGCTATTTCGTCGTAGAGGGTGATGTCATCCTGAGTAGGATTGTCTACTTGCATGACTGTTTTTAACGACCGGTATATGCCCACACCATTCTGTTGGGGTACGCCGACACCGTTGAGTTGGGGTACGCCCAAACCATTCCAACACAGAACATCTTTTTTTTTTTACATACTTAATTACATTTTTGGGGGAAGGAAAACGATTTCACTCATATTGTAATTAATAATAGGTCATATTTCATAGAAATCTGGAACCACTGGACAGTTACTTTAATACAGTAGACGTTGTGCACCCTGCTCTGATCTACTTAGTAGTATTCAGAATTATGGTTTCCTTTGACTTAGACGACCATGATAAGGCTCAGAATGCAGCAAGTGCTGCTGGTACCTCATTGGCATTCAGACAGCCGGGAGGTGCCTGAGAGGCCCCCTTCCTGCCTGCACCCGTCCATCCTTGCAGGGACTTCACTTGGCTCGCTCAGTCGCTCACCGGGAGCTGGAAATTAGATTGCCTTGCCCTTCTCCCTCCTCTCTCCTCTAAATGCTCTCTCTCTCTCTCTCCTACTCTTTCTACCCTGCCAACCTCTCCTGTTCTTCTTTTATCCCCCTCTCATCTCTTCCTTCTTTCTCCTCTTCCCTCCTTTTCTTCCCTTGCCGTCCTCTCTCTTCTCATCTACTGCCGTCTCTAGTAGACCCCATCTCTGTCTAGTCGGCTGTGTGTTCTGAATCTGAATGGCAACAAACCCAGTCTGCCACCAGGCTGTCCCAGAGCCCACCTGAACCTGCCGACTCACACTTTACAGCCCGTTAGCACACTGTCTGCTACTGTAGACTGGGATCAATTAGTATCTGTTTTCTTTCAAATACCATATGGACGCAGGTAACAGTGTGAGATACTTGAGATTGAAGTCACCAATCATGTATTTGGATAAGCTGTCTTCGTCATGTTAACTGTCTTTTCATTCCCTCAACACTGTTAACCATAAAACACAAGCGTTTCACCAACAGCCATATCAGTGTATGTTCAGGATGATGCGTGGGTTAACAAAACACAGCACCGGGCTAAAACCCTGCAGAAAGGCGCTAGATTTGCTTCATCCCTCTTTCCCTCCACGCCTCCTGTCATCTCTCACCCACTAACATGGCCAGAGTCCAATCAGAGGGGATGGGGGTCATGGGGTGATTTGTTTGTTACAGTCATGACAAGATCGCCACCCTGTGCATAGTTGACAGTTCACTGGAACAGACGTAGGGGAAAAACTCTAGTTCAATGGAGGGGTTAGAATGAGGCCAAAGCAGCAGAAGTGGATCACATTATTTTCCCACTGTGCTCACAAATCTCTCTGATTGACAGAACTCTTAGAGCTTAGCATAGAGAATGGATATTTTACAGCTGGGAATTTCGCTGCTGGGAATAAAGATGAGGTAAAAGGACTTGGATACTACTAGTGTAGAGTCAGTCATGTCCCAATGTTGGTTAGTACATATTTAGATGTGTACAATACAGTAGCTTAAAGACACACACACACACACACACACACACACCATATGTAGCTGTGTACACACCCACACATATTTGGCTGTTGGCCTTCTAGGAAAACATTTGGTCCAGCCCATTGATGTTGGACAGGCCACTGTTCTGTGGGTAGAGAAACACAGCCCTTCTGGTTTTAGTAGTGAAGGGATACAGTCAAATGAAGTAAATAAATGGCCTAGAGCAGCAACCTACCTCCCACCAAGTCTAACCCCTTGGAGTCCTCCTGGTGACCTGGGGCTTGGCCTCGCACCAACCTCTGACTCAAACACACACAACTATGGTGGATTATTCATCAGGCCAGCCCAGTACAGCTAAGCTTGGCTCGGTCCAGTTTGGCTCAGTAGTGTGAGAAGGGTATAGTTTAAGCCAGCCAGCCATCTCCATTAGATAGAGCTGTTCCTCAAGGCTACTGCAATGATTTTATCCACATAAGACACATTTCACGTTATTTAGATTTTAGCTTATTTGGAGCCGTTCACTTACAATACACTAGTTGACTTACAAAACAGGTTTAGGCTCAGGGTATCATGGGAATTGGAGTGTACTATATTAAAATAAACTTAATTTTTATGGTGCTTTGTATAATTTGTTGATTATGTGTGGAGTTTAAAACCTTTTCGAATGTTTCTGTTTCATTACAGATGAGAAGAGCAACGATGTGGATCTGTCTACGTGTGAGGACTGGGATGTGAAAACAGTCACCAGCACACTAAAGCTGTATATGAGGTAAGGATCCTTTGTGTATCAGTCACCATGAATCACTCATAGTCTGCTACATAATCGCTAGGTTATGTATTCATGTAGGCTATTATGTCTTATTAGCAATTAGAAAGCTGTGTAGACATTATTAGAACTGTTCGTCATTGTCTGGGATGTCTGAGTTTGAATTTATTCTACTCTGGGGGCAGAAGCATGAAATAATTTCCTGGAGCTCAGCTCCTGCAATGCAACAGGACTATTCACATTGCCGCATTGACATCCATGCATTTGAATTCAGACACATAATCGATCCACTTCATCAACCGACTCCGTCTCTCTGACTTCATTATTCTCAGTCGCTGTGTGTTCTAGGAAATCCGTTGTTGACCTGAGATGCCCTTGGTAATTGGTAGGGAGTCTTAGCTTCTCTCTAGGAAGAAGAGATGCATCCCTGGCTGCACATAGTTTATCATCCATCTTTGAATGTATTGATTAGGTGACCAGGTGAAAAACAAAATGGTGGCCTGTGGCAGGTATTTGAACTAAAATCATTGACCATCACTGCCACACAACCAAGCATTGATATGAGAAGCATATCAGTAACATAAGCATGATAGGGTTTTTAGTGTCATTGCTTTTCCTCTGATCCAACCTGATTTGAGTGATTGATTTGATGCCACATATTAAAGGAATCCTGTTTTTATAGTTCAGTGATGAGGCAATTGATTATAAGTTGTTATTCCTTGCTTTTGCAAATAGCAATTCATTTAAATGATAGTGTTTTTTCTTTTTAATCTAGGGCTATCTGCAATGTAACAAGTTAAATGTACCTTAAAAGCTAAGCCAAAGTTATGTTAGCTAAATGAAACAAACTCACACACTGCATATTTCTGGCGCCAATGCAATTACGGTATCCAACAGAAACTAATGAGTGATATTTACATACTTTAGTGCTGCATAAACTGAAGGGATGTTAGAAGTTTGGTTCGTTATGGAGCGATTTACTGAATAAAATTATAGCCAACTTATCGTTAACCTCAGCCCAGTCTGTTACAGATTCTTCTGCACTTGTTTTGGAATTACTTCATTAGGCTCGTTCAGTACTCCATGTGATGTAAACGGTTTCATTACCAAAATGAAATTATAAAAGATTGGCAAGTTCACTGGTGCAATTGCCAGATAGGCTATTAAATAATAAACTTTTAGTGAGCCAAGTCCATTTTTACATCAATTGAACAACAATAAATAAAGAGGATTTTAGCTCAGTAGTCAATGTAAAAGCATGGGAACTGGAATGGTATCAGTCAGTCTGTCCTCTGATAGGCCGACAGGACAGGAACAGGTCAGAAGGCACAGCACTGTGTGTTGTGACTGGCCGGGTTTTGCTGCCCGCCCGCGACCCTTACAGGAAGTAGTTTGATGTTGCATGCTGTGGGTCATGGGACTGACTCTCTCCCAGGCTGGTCCCAGATCTGTTTGTGCGGTCTTGCCAACTCCTATGGTCATTGGCATAAATTGGCATGACAGCAGAAATGGATCTGGGACCAGGCTAGTCCCAGGCAGCAAACTGCCTTTCTGTTTTATCTCAAGGAGTTATACCTGTTTCATAATGCAATTTGACAGTCAGCCAGTGGGATTAGAGCGTTGGACAAGTAACCGAAAGGTCGCTAGTTCGAATTCCCGAGCAGACAGGATGGAAATTCTGTCTGTGCCCTTGAGCAAGGCACTTAACCCTACTTGCTCCAGGGTCTCCGTTGATAATGGCTGACCCTGGCCATGACCCCGTTCGCCAATGGTGTCTCAGGGAGAGTTGGGATATGCAAAAAAACACATTTCCAATTCACACATGCATATTAATACACTTGTATAAGCACTCGCTAAATTATAATTAAGACAACATTTAGATTGCTACTGAGATATTACAGCCGTTAATGTGACTGTCATTTCTACATTGCACACATCATATGATAAAATGTGTTTTGTTTTTATACACAAGTAATCTAACAATCTAGAAAACCGTCCAAACCTATGATGTACTTAAACTCATCCATTGAGTCAACTGAAACCTTATTACAGGCTTAAGTCTGCAGTAGAGACAGTAGATTTACTGTAAATCATCCTCCATCTGTCTCCCTCTGGCCTGCTGCAGAGCCAGAGGGTCAGCCTCTCTCCTCCTCCCCTGCTCCTCTGGTTCCTCAGGGGAGGCTAAGTAGCCTTGGCACAGGGCCTGGTGCAGCACCATGAAAGGACCTTCAGAACTTGGTTATCTCACCGTGGCATGGTGCACCATCTAATTCCATCCCCGACACGGCCACATTAATCATTGTTGTGTGCAGACCGTATAAAACAGTGCTGCGTCTATTTCTGTCCCCCCACCTTCTCTCGCTCTTCTTTTCTGCGCTCTCTCTCTCCCTCTTTTGCTATTGTTCTCTCTTTTGCGCTCTCTCTGCTCTCTCTCTCTCTCTCTCAAGGAGTCTTCCTGAGCCACTGATGACCTATGGACTGTACAAAAACTTTATCGCCCCTGCAAGTAAGTTTGGGCCGTCCTCCTCACTCACAATACAGTTGTTCTCAAACCAGATGTAAAACTACTCACAGGAGTGTAGGAGCAGAGCAAATGAATACTTATCTATTATTTTATTACACATTATCAATGAGTCCAATGCTGTATGCATGACTAGCAAGTGTTTGTCTGTGAGACACAGTTCATCGTCTAAGTAAGTGTCCTGGCGCAGTTAGATTGGCTATTAATCATTTTCATCGTCTCAGTAGTTCAGTGAAACTGTTTTGAATGTTCCACATCTTGTAGAGTCTAAACAAATGCTTGTTTTCATTGTCTGTGTTTGTGAATTTGTGCGTGTGTGCGTGCAAGTTTCTGTGCGTGTGTGTTGGTCCATGTATGTGTGGTATCAATCACTGAAGTCCAAGGCCAGTCCTCCTGACCTGCTTTTCAGGAGCACTGTAAACAGGCCCCTCTGTAAAAGTGCCTCAGCATGTGACCATAAATCCTTTCATATGACCCAGAGAGATGTCTTCATCACACTCACTCACATGGACCGACACACACACACACACACCTTTTAATTATTCCACCTTCATCTGCCATTAAAGTAACCTCTGGTTCTATGCAATTAAGGTCACTTAAAAAGGAAATATTACCACCTGTTAAACACTATAAATCCTAGTATCCTACACTAACGTCCTCAAATGGCCCAGTGACTTTGAACAGAGAGAAACGTTACATTTCTCTCCCTATATAATCTTACTCCAATAGCCTACATGACGTCCTGAGTGATCCTCATAACATGAATTACCCTCTAGTCCCATAATTGGATCACGATGGAGTGTTTTATCAGCCGTTTGCAATGCCCTCATAATGCAGGTAGAAAAAAAAATGGATTAGCAATAATATGTTCTGAAAGATGACAGCATCCGTAAGCTTTTTTCCCCCTATTCAAATTTGTGTTGTTCCCATAGTAATGGTGTGTGTGTGTACGCACGCTGTGTTTCTGTGTGTGTGGGCAGTAGCCATCAGATGCCTGTGTGTGGGTGTGTGAGGAAATGTTTAAGGGATGATCTTGTGGGTTTTATCACAACCCTTTTACACGGTAGCTTCTGTAGTATAAAGCTATCTCTCTATAGCCAGCAACAGTAGCCTACATATCCTCTGGCAAAATTCTGACATGTCTAATATCAGCATCAAACAAGAAGTTTACTGTTAGTTCATCTCCATACTCTTTATTCACGGTTGTTAACCCTTTACTGCTTTCTTTTTTAAATATGAAAAAACCCATTGTAGATGCACCTACACTAGCTGATTTAAGCCTATGTAAACGGCATACATTGCTTTATTGTATGGTAGCTTGTACTGGGCAAAACAAATTGACAGCTGATGCAAAGTTACAAACTTTGCATCTGCACTGTTCAACTAAATGTAATTTTGGAAAATGTTCAGTGGAACTTGTTCAAAGTCGTCCTTGTGCATAGAGTTGTGTGGTTTGTTTAAATTAGCAATCATTGGTTTTTGTTTGGCATACATTTTAAAGTGAAAAATCGGAGTCTCCGCATCATTCTGTTACCGTGGAATTGCCCTACGGTAACTGTACCAATATTTACTGGAGCAGCCTACAAATTAACATGACAAGGACAACCCTGTGCCTCCAATGAATACATCCTGAGTCGGTGGTTCCACATTTCCTACTGTGACCACTCCCCCCAGAGTAAGATAATCTCAATGCACCAGAGCACTCACTACTCAATCAAAAAATGTCTATGGTTGGATTAACACAGGGAAATCCAAATCCTTCTCATTCTATGCTGTACAGTTTTTCCGTTGTGGAGTCTTGCCACCTAAGGAATGGATAGCACAGCACTGTAATAACACAAATGTTTGTTCTGTTTTTGGTGGATTCCAATTGTATTTATTTAGCCAGGGAGTCATGCTGAGACCACGGTCTCTTTCGCAGATGAGCCCTGTATCAACACATCAATAAACAACAATTACACAAAACATGAAAAGCAAAGCACAATCATATGAATCATTTAAAAAGCCTTCTAACGTCCATCTGAATTTCCCTAAAGGCACCAACTCCACCAACTCTTTAAGGAGTTTTGCATATCATTCCACATGAGAGGTGCAAAAAAACTAAAAGCAGATTTTCCTAACTCTGTGGAGATTGAAGGGATCTCCAGGGTTAGCCATCCCTGAGTCTGCTAATTTACGTCTAAAGGTTAACAGTGAGGTGAGGTATGGCAGAAGTTTATGCAAGAGGGCTTTATAGACAAGAGGGCAATGTACTATGATAAACGCGTCCAATGGCTTCAGTACAGTGGCAGCTGCGTTCATATAGACGGTAGTCAATAACCGGAATGAATGTTGACCGAATGATTAGTTTTCTGCTATTAAGCGAAAGGCAGGACCTGCTCCTATAGAAGAAGCCTATTTTAATTCTCAATTTCTTAACTAACTCATCAACATACTTTGAGAACAATAGCTTTTCGTCAATCCAGATGCCCAGATATTTATAAGCGGGGACACGGTCAATGAGGGCACCATCCAAAGTACATATGCATAAATCATCAGATACATTTTTATGTGATTTGGAAAATAACATATACTTAGTTTTTACTTTCATTAAGTACCAATTTCAATTCAACCAAGGATTTCTGCAGAGCAATAAAGGCGACGCCTACAGCATGGTGGGGTTGTGGGTTTGATTTCCACATGGTCCACATAGACTGAGTCTGTGTCACTGTCGATGTTGGCACTTCTGTAAGCGACTTTTTCGATAAGTGTCTGTCAAATAACCAGGTTTGTCATGTTTTTAAACAGAGGGTGGTAGTCCAGAGTCTCGTAGCCAAGCCATCCACTGCCTGGTCCACAAGCTGCCTGAGAAGAACCGCCTGGTCCTGGGGCTACTGATGAAACACCTGGCTACGTGAGTTATCAGCCTTACTCTCTGCCCCGTCCTCTCTCATACTCTTTCTCCACTATCCTTGTTCCATTCCCTCTTCCTGTTTTTTCTCTCTCCTTTCTTTTCTTTCTTCTTTCTTTTTTTCTCTCTCTCTCTCTCTCTCTCTCTCTCTCTCTCTCTCTCTCTCTCTCTCTCTCACTCCTCTCTCTCTCTCTCTCTCTCTCTCCCTCTTCTCTATCAATCTTTCCTTTCTCGCATTTACTGTTCCAACTAACTGCAGGCAGAAAACTCCCTCCCCACCCTGTCTTAGAACACCACAGCACCCTCCACAATAGCAGAGTCAGAAGTTTGAACTTCCTCAACAGTTCACTATGCCTGTAATGAAATGGACTGCTCAGATTCAACCTCTATTTCCCACCCGCTCCTCTGGGATTACCCCTCACTCCAAACTGGCTGTTACACAACTCGCCCTTTCAGAGATTAGATAGGATCCGAGATTTCAAAATAATGTTTGCTAACATTACAAGGTTTTACCTCAGCAACTCGCTTTTTCTTTTTTCCGACACAAACTAAATAGTAGCAAATTGAAGATAAGTATATAATCCGCGTTCCCTGAGGCAATCAAAGTCTGGAGGATCTTATTTCATAGAAAACCTGCCGCAGGTTTCTCAGAGTAGAAGTAAAAAGGCATTTAAGTGCAGCTATTGAATTTGGATTATCCAGCGTGAAATTCTTCCGACTGGAGAGCTCGTCATAGTTTTTTTTTTATTGAAGTTGGCCGTGTGTGTTTGTGTCTGCATGTGTTTGACTGTGCGTGTGTTAGCTTGTCCTGCAGGGAGAGAGGCAAAGCCAAAATTTCACACCGCAATCTGAAATGGTTTTAGAGATGTGATAAAGGAAGGTTGTCACTAGGCAACGTATTTAGGTCTGCAAAGGCTCCCTTTGATGCATTTCAACCATCTCTCTGCAGAATGAGTGTGTCATTTTATACATTTTAAGGATAATATATTTACTGGTCTTATATGGCTTTGATTTTAATTAGTGTTTTAACTTTTTAGATTTTTTATGAACAACATACATTTCTTAATATGCAAAATTGTCAATTTAACTAAATTCTTAGATATTGATCAAACTGTGACAGCTTTTGAGACAAACTGGGAAATCTGAGGAAACTGAAAGTCAACGGAGGACTTTTGAATGTTTGCATTCCAGTCTCGTCAAAAGTAATGCATTTGTATCTATCTTATCAAAAAGTATCAGAGGATAATGTCAGAATCATAAAAGCGACAGTTGATTCACTTGATTCGTCATAACTCAAAATGATGATAGATTGAAATTTGGGTTTCGCTGTTTCAAAAAACATCAAACAAATCAAATCAAATTTGATTTTCCACATGCGCCGAATACAACAGGTGTAGACATTAGTGAAATGCTTACTTTCAAGCCCTTAACCAACAATGCAGTTTTTTTAATAAAGCAACACCTCATGGCACAACGCCTCTACCCCATGTGAACTACTTGTGTGTATGTCTGACATGTATGTGTAGCTGATAGATGCGCACACACTACATGTTCATGTTTGTATGTATGTTAATTGTAAAGTATTTTGTCTGTAATGTCTTTTTCGTTATGTGTCGGACCCCAATAAGACTAGCTGTCGCCATTGGCATCGGCTAATGGGGATCCTAATAAATCAAATCAAATAAATCAAATCAAATCTGTCTGCAGTTTTTGGCAACTCTTCAGAGTCATTCCAAAGTCAAGCGAAAATTCCTCCCCTAGAAAAAACAACCCAATTTAGCGTCCACTTACTGTGAATCAGCTGAAAAGCAACTGAAAAAGTTTGAAGTGAAGTTTTGGAGAGAAGGTCGATGTTCAAGAACAATCTATGGAATGGTGATGAACTAGGTAATGATGTCAGTCAGAACACTAGCTAACACCTATGAGGCCAGGACAGAGATGCTGTTCTAGACACCTCTGACTGACATAACAAGGTGGTAGCAACACTTTCCTTCCTTGGCAAGTTGGCAAACTGTCAGACAGACATTAGTAAGCTGTCAGACATGGAGTAAATAGATCTTCAAAGCGAATTTGAATTTTCTAGCCAAATTCTTTACAGTATACAGGCCTACTAAAGTGTATGTATCCCCCAATGTAAAACATTTTAAACGTCAGGGAAAAGCACTCTATAAATCAATTGTCAATGAATTCATGAATTGTTATCCTCCCTGGTCTCCCCATGCAGTGTGGCAGCTCACAGTAAGTTGAACCTGATGACGGTGGCCAACCTGGGTGTGGTGTTTGGTCCCACCCTGATGAGGCCCCAAGAGGATACGGTGGCCGCCATCATGGACCTCAAGTTCCAGAACATTGTGGTGGAGATCCTCATCGAGCAGCACGAGAAGGTAACCACTGGGTTCTTCTCTTGAACAAAACAGACGTCTGAACGCACTCCTGAACTTGTCCGCCTGACCAAAGTAACGTTATATATATATATATATATAGACCGATCCTCTAATATTGTTCCTCTCAAGCTTTCCTCTGGTTGCATCTTTCAGCTTTGGTTGCAGCTTTGTCTAAAACCCACCGCTAAACTCACAGCTGAGACTTTTCTCCAGTGCTGGCAATAGAATTATAGAGGGATTTTGAGGACATTGCTCTGAGTGACTTTTAGACAATATGTAAGCATATTATCTTTTGCGATATTCTTCACATTTTATGGGTACATTAAAACTTGTCACTGTAATTGAAATCCCTGTATGTCTTGGGCTAGGGCTCTAAGACGAGTGAAACTGTAAAGCAGCTTATTGATAAGAAGCATTATAGTTTTGATCTATGTATTTCTACAGTTTTACATAATATAGAGATGATCACTTTGAACTGTCTACAGTACCTGGCTGACATCATTCCATCTGCCCAGCGGTTGACTTACAAAGCAGGGATTCTCACTTTGCCCCTTTTGTGCTTAAAAATGATATCCAGTATGTCATGGTACTCTTGATTACATCTACAAGGGTACATGCAAGGTCCTTTGCCTTACCTACAGCATATAAGTCCCATTTTGAGCCATGCTACGACATAACTGTAATCTGCTTTTAATGTCAATAGTAATCTGCCTCTATAGAGGGGGTCAATTCCCAGAGCCAAAACAGAAAGGGTTGAGATTAGTATGTGATCTGTGCTAAGTATTCTGGCCAGCTATAACATGCCAAGAGTACCCCTAAACTCAGAATCATTAATTGACCATGGAGTGCTGGTCAATTTCGATCTCATCTATTTTGAATAGTCCAAATAATAGAAAGCGCTCAACCACCAAGCAATTAAAGTTTTGGTGAGGAGAAACTTCTATATAAAAAATAGTTCCAGAACTTCACCATACACACCACAAGGTGATGGAAGACTTGGTGTCAGAGGCAGAATATAATACCAGTGGAAGCTTTAAGAAAAGTGCTGAGCTGCGAGACGAGAGATGAGGGAGTTTCGCTGCCAGACAGACAGACAGACATTAGCTTTCCTCTCAGGCCCAGCCCCCCCACTCTCCTTCTCTCCAGACTGTTGATACCCCCAGATGCCAGCAGACAGTGTTTTACATTCACATCCATCTGCAGAGATGGGAGGGAGAGAGATTGCTGAAACTCTGCTACACTCTCAACCGTATCAGATTTCTCTCTGTATCGTCCTCCTTTTTCCTCCCAACTCCCCCCGTGATCCTCTCTCTGCCTATTTTCTTTCAACTCCACATCTGAAGTTAGTCTATGTAAACACATGCACTACGTAAACAAGCTGTACAGTGAGCCTCCTCCAGTCCAGACTCTGTTTATTTTCTCCCTGCTGCTCGTCAGAGCGGGTCAGCAGGACCTAGCTCCTGTTCATTAGGCACTAAACAGAGTTAAAACAGAGAGATTGTCCAATGGAAATGGTCATTTTTGTTTTCTATTGCGAAACGTTTTCTCTTGAGTGCCCTACAGTGAGGGGAAAAAAGTATTTGATCCCCTGCTGATTTTGTACGTTTGCCCACTGACAAACAAATGATCAGTCTATAATTTTAATGGTAGGTTTATTTGAACAGTGAGAGACAGAATAACAACAAAAAAATCCAGAAAAACGCATGTCAAAAATGTTATAAATTGATTTGCATTTTAATGAGGGAAATAAGTATTTGACCCCCTCTCAATCAGAAAGATTTCTGGCTCCCAGGTGTCTTTTATACAGGTAACGAGCTGTGATTAGGAGCACACTCTTAAAGGGAGTGCTCCTAATCTCAGCTTGTTACCTGTATAAAAGACACCTATCCACAGAAGCAATCAATCAGATTCCAAACTCTCCACCATGGCCAAGACCAAAGAGCTCTCCAAGGATGTCAGGGACAAGATTGTAGACCTACACAAGGCTGGAATGGGCTACAAGACCATCTCCAAGCAGCTTGGTGAGAAGGTGACAACAGTTGGTGCGATTATTCGCAAATGGAAGAAACACAAAATAACTGTCAATCTCCCTCGGCCTGGGGCTCCATGCAAGATCTCACCTCGTGGAGTTGCAATGATCATGAGAATGGTGAGGAATCAGCCCAGAACTACACGGGAGGATCTTGTCAATGATCTCAAGGCAGCTGGGACCATAGTCACCAAGAAAACAATTGGTAACACACTACGCCGTGAAGAATTGAAATCCTGCAGCGCCCGCAAGGTCCCCCTGCTCAAGAAAGCACATATACATGCCCGTCTGAAGTTTACCAATGAACATCTGAATGATTCAGAGGAGAACTGGGTGAAAGTGTTGTGGTCAGATGAGACCAAAATGGAGCTCTTTGGCATCAACTCAACTCGCCGTGTTTGGAGAGGAGGAATGCTGCATATGACCCCAAGAACACTATCCCCACCGTCAAACATGGAGGTGGAAACATTATTCTTTGGGTGTTTTTTTCTGCTAAAGGGACAGGACAACTTCACCGCATCAAAGGGACGATGGATGGGGCCATGTACCGTCAAATCTTGGGTGAGAACCTCCTTCCCTCAGCCAGGGCATTGAAAATGGGTCGTGGATGGGTATTCCAGCATGACAATGACCCAAAACACACGGCTAAGGCAACAAAGGAGTGGCTCAAGAAGAAGCACATTCAGGTCCTGGAGTGGCCTAGCCAGTCTCCAGACCTTAATCCCATAGAAAATCTGTGGAGGGAGCTAAATGTTTGAGTTGCCAAACGTCAGCCTCGAAACCTTAATGACTTGGAGAAGATCAGCAAAGAGGAGTGGGAAAAAATCCCTCCTGAGATGTGTGCAAACCTTGTGGCCAACTACAAGAAACGTCTGACCTCTGTGATTGCCAACAAGGGTTTTGCCACCAAATACTAAGTCATGTTTTGCAGAGGGGTCAAATACTTATTTCCCTCATTTAAAATGCAAATCAATTTATAACATTTTTGACATTGTTATTTTTTGTTGTTGTTGTTATTCTGTCTCTCACTGTTTAAATAAACCTACCATTAAAATTATAGACTGATCATTTTTTTGTCAGTGGGCAAATGTACAAAATCAGCAGGGGATCAAATACTTTTTTCCATCACTGTAAAAAACACAATCCTGCTTTCAGCAGATCCCTTATTCCCTGGACTGGATTTGGTCTTCTTAGTGTTTCGGGGTCTGAGTTTATATTAACCCTGATGGAAGTTGCAAAGGCAGATTTGATGTGTTTTCTTAGTGCTCAATAAGTGAGCAAAGAGCATCTCAACTGTCCCTAGATAGCTCTGCTATCTGACTTGCGTCAAAGATGTGAGCTCTTCAAAACACATATTTACTAAGGTCAAATGAGGACATGCCTCTGCTCAATATACTGCGTCTTTGCTTTGAGGGAGAGTTAAACACATTTTGGTTACGCGTACACACGCACACACAGTATCCCCCGCCACTCACACACACTTACACACACTTTTTGTTTCAGATCTTTGGAGATGTCCCAGACGCATCTTCCCCGGGTCTCTCCGCCCCCACCAGGCAGTCCAAGAAACTGTCGGTTCGACAGAACCGACCCCTGGCCGTCTATAACCCAAAGTCAGTGGACCTGCAGACAGGTAAGAGACAGAACCGACCCCTGGCCGTCTATAACCCAAAGTCAGTGGACCTGCAGACAGGTAAGAGACAGAACCGACCCCTGGCCGTCTATAACCCACAGTCAGTGGACCTGCAGACAGGTTAGAGACGGAACCCTAACGTTACATCCTCAGCCAGGCTTGCCGAAAGGTTGGGTTGGAATGAGGAACTCCTTCTTTCATGACAAGTATGTGACTGAACGATCCCAGTAAAGGTTCCCGTACTATATAAAGCAATCATGAAGCTAGTGTTGAGCCTTTGTAAACCTACACAATAGCTTTATAGATCATCACTAATATAAAGGGGACACCTGTACCACTACTGTACCAGCCCTCTCCTCCCACACTGCTGCACCAGGTGAGCCTGGTGTAAACCCCAGATCCCCATCCCCCAGGCCTCGTCAGAGCCCCTGTCCTCCTGGAACACCACCTAAAGGAGGCCTAATCTGCTTACCAGACTGACTCCTCTCCATTCACTCATATTGCACCTGGCTTTTACCATTGGGGTATTTTAATAACATCTGGGATGAAAAAATTGTATCCTCTCTTTTTAACCATAGTGTGTTCTATCTGAGCCTGTGGATAATGTTTTTTAAAGTGAGATGTCTAACTACCTGGCGGAGAATGTTTTATTTTTATTTTTAAATGCATGTGTGGGCAAATATTCCCACTAGATATGGACGACTACGTTGAAGGCTGCGGCCGCACCTACATTTTGTATCCATGGAATACTGATGAGCCAAAGGTTTTTCTATGGGGCTCATAATGTTTGAAAGACAATGGAGAGAACTGATGGCATCCATAGATTTGTCTATCAGTTTTACAGTACATATGCAACTCGTGCGTTAAAAGTTGAAAACATTTGACGGTCTACAATGGACAGTGAGGAAGGCATATGCGTTTCTCATCCATTCTCACTCGTCTCTGTGTGGCCGTAGCTTCAGCCCCTTGAAAGGAAAGTGTATTAACACATTTGCACGGGGCAACTGTCCAACAGGGATTGGATTTCTGAGGACACTGCAGTTTGGAGCGCCAGGAATATCATATTTTCCTGGATCAGATCATTACAGATCAAGTTTTATGTTTTATACCTTACTGTATTTTCAAAGGTGCTCTCTAAGATGGAAATCTTACATTTTGCCAAAACACAGGTGAAGCAGAACAAATGCTTTAACAATATGTTGACACGTTATTAAAAGATAGGACTGCCAGGGTTTTCAAGAAAATCCTGTCTCATTTGCAGGACAATAGACCAGGTGCTTTGATGATATTTTTCTGGGCCAGTTCAGTTCAGTCCTGTGTTTTATCTTTTAGCATTAGCCAGCGTTGTATTCATTAGGCATCCATTTTTTTTTTTGCTACAGTAGCTATGTTTCCATCCAATTGGCGACAGATTTTCATGCGAATATTCTCAAATCTGTGTAAAACTATATGCACATTTTCCCACCAGAGATGTTTCTATCAAACTGACTCATTGTGCATAAAAGGCTGTGCGTGTTGACGTAGTGCACACACAAATAACTTTTGCGGTTAAAATCCCATGTAGAAAAAAGAAAGTTCAATGGGTTTCCATTGAATTTTCAACTCTACTGATGGTTTTGTCACAAACTGTTGCATTATATAGCAAATGTTCCCACTCTGGTCTTGGCATGTACGCTCTAGCCAACAGCTCAGAGATACAGTGCGGGTAGGCTACCTAGATGAGATTATTTCTATTTGTCGAACAGCAGCCAAGCATTGATCATCATGTCACCAGAATATTCTCCCAGTTTTTTTTTTTATTGAAAAGAGCATCAAGCTCATCACCGTGCACTTTCACCACCCTGTGAACTTCATCGTAACTTATTTAATCTGTATCCTAATAAACGGCATGCTTTCCTGAGTCAACATATCATGGTGTAACTCCAAGTTTACTTTGAAATTATAGTTATTATATTAATATTTGCACATAAAGGTGTTTCAACCTCCATTTCTTGCATAATACATTTTACCGACACAAAAAGATACCACCATGTCGAATGAACTAATTGTCTGCCAGCATTTATACAATTGTACCGGCATTTCCTGTTTCAATCAGCCCGGTCGTGGCTTTTTTTTAATGCGTCAGGTATTTAATATGCTTGAAATGGCCCAGGCATTGTGTACAAAGCAGATGTTGCATTTTACAAGAAGTCTCTGGTTTTGATTATTTGCTTCTATTTGGGCCATGTTTTTTTTTGTAAAAGTAATGAAGTAATTCTAATAGCTCATTTGGATCTTGTAAACATGGAACATGAGTTTTGTTTTGATACCCTCTTGATAGATGCTTCATCTTCTTAACTCTACCACAACAATACAGCTGGAGGTAGTGAACGTTTTTAATAATGGTAGAAGAAAACAGGTTGAACTGATTCCAGAGGCTCTAAAACCCAGGAAAAGTCATCCAGGCAGTCATCCATCTTGTGCTCTGCGCAAACAACAAAACAACAGTTGCCTTTTCTCCGACAGTGAAACGGCTTCTTGTAGTTGTGTAGACTTTGTTTCAATACAATCGAGGCTAGGAGATGTCATATAATCATGCAATATATAGGCTTTTCCATATAATGAATATATGTCATCTGATCTACTATATATCACATTAACTGCATACAACGTTTTTGACTCTATAAGACCTACTGTATACACACCAGGGATACGGGCACAAAAGCTACAGTATTTTATGAACGGCCCTTTTATGATCATGATTGTCTTCGACAGAATCTGCAAACACGTTCTCCCACAGTGTAGCACAGCACTGTCGGCCATTAGCTTTTAGTGGAGTCCAGGGGACTCGGTCTGAACATCACTCATTTTAATATAGACTCCCATAATCCAGAATGGCCGCCCTGTTGCTTTGATGTGAAAGGAAAGTACACACTGCTAAATTTAAACAAGCAACATCCTTTTTTAACTTGAATTGCTGCTTAGGATCATCTGTCCCTCAGTTTAAAAACAGGAACTAAAAGTTGTGCTAGACAGTGAACTTGGGCTGGAACTTCCTAGCGTCCCCTAGTCATGGTCATCTGCTGGTCGTCCATTACCCCATTATTCAGCTGCTGTCTTGGGGGTTTATTTGTAGAGGCACAGGGTCATCCACAGAGCTGCGTTTAGCCATGCTCCCCTAAATAAAGGACAAAGATGTTTCTGTCCAACAATGGCTCTCAACAACTAACAGCCTTACTTCTTCTCTCAGTGTCACCTGATGTCGGTTCTAACTCGGATGAGGCGTCGCTAGGCAGCAACGAGTCGGTGTCGTCCCAGTCGTCAGGGGCGACTGCCTCGGAGACGCCTCCGGAGAAGGCCAACCACGCCCCCCTTCTCGCCAGTCTCAGCTCAGGAGACAGCCCAGGGTAAGTTGGTCTACATGGAGAAATGCCTGCTGTTAACCTTAGCATCAGTCATGATGACATGCTACATTTTCAGGTACTTTCCTGATTGGAGGTGTCACTATAGGATCAGCTATCATTACATTTACATTTTAGTCATTTAGCAGACGCTCTTATCCAGAGCGACTTACAGTTAGTGAATACATATTATTATTTATTTTTTTATACTGGCCCCCCGTGGGAAACGAACCCACAACCCTGGCGTTGCAAACGTCATGTTCTATCAACTGAGCTACATCCCTGCCGGCCATTCCTTCCCCTACCCTGGACGACGCTGGGCCAATTGTGCGCCGCCCATGAGTCTCCCGGTCGCGGCCGGCTGCGACAGAGCCTGGATTCGAACCAGGATCTCTAGTGGCCCAGCTAGCACTGCAATGCGGCGCCTTAGACCACTGTGCCACTCAGGAGATCTCTCCATTGGTAAAGAGAAGCAACGGGTTGGAAATGAAGACTCCTACTACTTTACCCTAACCTCTTTACAATGCTGTATCTAATACGGGGTACCAACTCTCTTGAAATAGTCATTCATTCTTAATCACGCTAGCTAAACTTCTTCTGCATACACAACTTTCCCCCTAGTCACCCCCCCCACCATCCACATTAAGATCTGTAGCCGTCTGGCTTCACCCTCTCATACTCAGACTGTCTGGAAGAGCTGAAGTGTTGCAGTGGGATTAAATGTTGGTTTCTCTCCTTACACCACTTAGTCACTGACGGGGACATTTTGGTGTTGCTGGCTCCATTCATACAGCAAACCTTCATATCTCTTTAATTGAAACTCTGTCTCTGTCACTGAGAAACTCTATGAACTGAATATATCGCTAGTGTCATAACCTGCCCAAGAAAATATACATTTAATTAGTTTTATTATGTGGCACAGAAAGTAAATTGATGCCCACTTCCTCCTTTGTCTACCCCTTCTCAGCCTCCACTTACATATACATATCTCTCCATTTCCTCTCTCTCTCTCCTCCCCACCCTCTCTCTCTCCTCCCCACCCTCTCTCTCCCCTCCCCTCCCTCTCTCCCTTCCCCCCCCCCTCTATCTCCCCCCTTTCTCTCCCCTCCCCCCTCTCTCTCCCCTCCCCCCGTTTTATTATGTGGCACAGAAAGTAAATTGATGCCCACTTCCTCCTTTGTCTACCCCTTCTCAGCCTCCACTTACATATCTCTCCATTTCCTCTCTCTTTCTCCTCCCCACCCTCTCTCTCCTCCCCACCTCTCTCTCCCCTCCCCTCCCCCTCTATCTCCCCCTTTCTCTCCCCTCCCCCCTCTCTCTCCCCTCCCCCCTCTCTCCCCTCCCCCTCTCTCTCTTTCCTTCCCCTCTCTCTCCCCCCCTCTCCCTCCTCCCCCTCTCTCTCCTCCCTCTAACCCTCTTCCCCCCTCCCTCTCTCCCTCCTCCCCCTCCCTCCCTCTCTCCCTCCTCCCCATCCCTCTCTCTCTCTCCTCCCCCTCTCTCTTTCGCTCTCAGCCCCCCCCTCTCTCCTCCCCCTCTCCCCTCCTCCTCTCTATCCAGCCCTTCTCTGTGAAGTCCTTGGTTTCTTTTAGTTGTCTCCAGCCCACAGCTTGCCTTGAATGCTGATGCGAGCGCTAATAATAATATTGGTTTAGACTGCAGATGTTGGGCTGCTCTTTGTCTCTGCAGTGTGTCATGTCTGCAGATTCACCTTGTGAAATAAACTTTCTGTCTTTCTCTGCCTCCCTCTACCCCTCGCCCACTTTCTCTCCGCCCCTCCCTCCCTCTGTCTCTGAGATGCTCTGAGTGCAGAGAGTTCTTCTCACAAGACACACGAGCTGTAAAACAACAACATTAGCACATACTTTACTGAGGAGAAAAATATGGTTCCTCTTTGGTTTTCAACCTGTGTGTGTGTGTGCAGCGCTCGTATGTGCGGCGGTTGTTTGTGTGCCCTCGAATTGGTGCGTCTGTGTCGCACCTCTAGCCTTGGCTCCAAATCGCCATGGTAGACAGACGGAGCTACGGTGAGTTACATAACCAACACTTGTTTTTTCATCCCTCTCTTTTTCCCACTTCGTGGCTTGGCCTCTCCTCCAGTGGAACGGAAGGAGTGACTGGGAGGGGGTCGTGAATATCGCCCTTATTTGTTTGGGAGACAGGTGGCGGTGCGTCAGCCGTGTAAATCATATTGACATTGGGAGACGTTCATCTAGTTTACTCTCATAGCTCAGCTCTGACCTTTATGAAGACGTGCCGTGTGTGTGTGTGTGTGTGTGTGTGTGTGTGTGTGTGTGTGCATTGCAGGCAGCACCTTTCTGGCAGAGGCCACGGCTACACCACTCCTCCAAAAAAGGTGTGGGAGGTGGAATGAGTGTGTAGGTAGCCTGGTCCCAGATCTGTTTGTGCTGCCTTGGCAACTCCTGTTTAGCAGTGACATTGACCATAGGTGTTGGCAAGACAGCACAAACAGATCTGGGACCAGGCTAGGATAACTCTACTTAACCAGCCTCAACACTGGAACGTGAAGTCACTATGTGATGTGGTGCTCACTGCTCAATACCTAGAATAGTACCTAATTAGTACATCTGTTATGCTGTTGCCTAAAAAAATGCATTATTATATTATACACAAGTTCAACTCCAACTCTCTACATCAGACAC
This sequence comes from Coregonus clupeaformis, assembly GCF_020615455.1. NCBI lineage: Eukaryota > Metazoa > Chordata > Actinopteri > Salmoniformes > Salmonidae > Coregonus > Coregonus clupeaformis. Next base: position 53,894 of record NW_025533922.1, on the reverse strand, counting down.
TATTTAGTGATGATTTATCATCTCTGCCAACTTCAGTGTCTCATCTCATTTCCCCCCAAATTCACTATCCGGATCTCCCTGTGGCAAAGTCATTTCCAGACCTGCAATTCTGCCTCTTCCTCATCTTCCTCCCCCATCCCTCTCTCTTGGAGGACAGCTGTGGATCATAGAACAGGGTTTCCTGTCCACCCAGATTGAAGGCGGAGTTGCTTGTTGGTGCTTACCAGCTCCACACCACTCCTCCAGTAATCAGTGATGTGGAAAGTCTGTCCTCTCAGCCCAGAAAGAGGAGCAGTAGAAAGTCTGTCCACCCTCCCCAGTCCCCCCTCCCTCCCTCCAACCCACACAGAGCTCCCTCCGTCCGTCCCCCATTAGGCCCATTGGCAGACCCACAGACCCAACCAGGCCTGGAGGCTGTGGGGTGGAATTCCTTTCCTGCCATACAGTAATGGGAACCAGCAGTGCAGGTCTGTGGTACAGTGACTCTGCCCCCATATCCACACGACTATAAAACTAGTGGGAGCTGAACTGGTGACCAGAGGGCTGCTAGTGTCTGATCCCAGGTATCATCTCCTGCCCTGCTGTTGTGCCCTTGAGCAAGGCACTTAACGCCTAAGCTGCTCTTGATCCAGGGGCACTGCTCTGCTCTCGATCCAAGGGCACTGCTCTGTGGCTTACCCTGTGCTTCTCAACGTGTGTGTGTTTATTTGTGGGGGATTGAGATAGGCAGTTTGACAAATTTCAGTTTTTCACAAAATGGACACAGCGTAATTATTATATTATACTGTAGGTTTATTTTTTAAGTATGCTTCCACTGAAAAGCGGGTTAGCTTCATACATACACTGAGTGTACAAAATATTAGGAACACCTTCCCAATATTGAGTTGCACCCCCCTTTTGCCCTCAGAACAGCCTCAACTCGTCGCGGCATGGACTACAAGGTGTCGAAAGCGTTCCACAGGGATGCTGGCCCATGTTGACTCCAATGCTTCCCACAGTTGTGTCAAGTTGGCTGGATGGCCTTTGGGTGGTGGGTAATTCTTGATACACATGGGAAACTGTTGAGCGTGAACCCAGCAGCGTCTCAATTTGACACACTCAAACCGGTGCACCTGGCACCTACTACCATACCCTGTTCAAAGGCACTTCAATATTTTGTCTTGCCCATTCACCCTCTGAATGGCACACATACACAATCCGTGTCTCAACTGTCTCAAGGCTTAAAAATCCTTCTTTAACTCATCTCCTCCCATTCATCTAAACTGATTTTAAGTGGATTTAACAAGTGACATCAATAAGGGATCATAGCTTTCACCTGGATTCACCTGGTCAGTCTGTCATGGAAAGAGCAGGTGTTGCTAATGTTTTGTACGTTCAGTGTATGTAATCGTACTTCAATAGGGAACTCATTTTATAGATGATGGAAAACAATCAAAAAAACTACCGACGTGTAATTCGAGGCTCTGTGATATTTTGGTTAGCGAGACACAAAAAAATAATTTTCCTCTGTCTGGCTTAGTTGTTTTAGGATAAATCCATTTTCCACTCTGTTCATTTGACAGGTTTCTAGGGCAACCATGTTGCATTCAGTGAATACTTTCACAACCATTTATCCTGTAATCATTTCAGTATCTATTTACTTGACAGGTCTTCTCCAGATCTTCATAATTGCTTTTTCATTTATAGCCTTCGCTTGTGTAGTAAAGTAACGACTTTTATGACTACATATGAGTATTTCGATTTGAGTGTCTGATTGAATTTGTTTGTTTTTGCCTGTTTGAGTGTGCATTCCTGTGTGTGTGTGTGTGTGTGTGTGTGTGTGAAGGTATGTGTGTTTTGTGAGTGAGCATACCCTCATGTGTACACACTAACACGCTATCGTGTGTGTTTGCCTGTATACTGTGTATGTGGAGAGAGAGAGACACACTTACACATCCACTCTGCCCCTTTGCCCCATCCATCCCCCTACCTTAGCAGTAAAGAGTATCTCAGCACCTACCTGCAGGTGGGTAAAGTGACAGTGCTCCTATTCTACTGTTGGCCCAGGCAGAGCATCAGGCACCAGAGGCAGACAGTGTGCTCTGCTGTGCTGTGTGGACGGACGGAGACTGAGGTTAATGAGTGGATTTGCTGCACTGCAGCGCTCCGTCCCCCCATGCTGATGTGGAGCAGCTGAGACACCAGTGGCCCCTCTGTCTACACACACACACACACACACACACACACACACACACACACACACACACACACACACACGTACACACACACGTGCACACACACACACACACACTCTCCCTGCAGAGCTATAAATCACCCACACCATCCGGCATTTACATCCACTGCACTGACTGAACCTGACTAGACCCTGATGGAGGTAGGGAGAGGTTGGAGGAGGAGGAGGGGGGGATGGATAGAGGGAGGAGATAGGCCATGTCTAGACTAGACACTTAATGCAGTTTTTGTATTCTGATCATGGTGTTCTGATCATGGAATTCCGAGCACATCATGCGTCTACACCTACATTTAAATGTGTCCACCGTGTCCGGATTCCATTTTCCTGTGCTATATTGAAATGCCAGTATGCATTCTGCAAACCTTGGAATAGGCAAAATATGAATACACAACAACAACTTGATGGCAGTAGCTAACTACTGTAGCTAACTAGCCAGTTAACGTATGTAGCTAGCCAGCAAAGCTAAATGGATTGCAAACAGGTTAGAATAACTTTAGCCAAACAGAAAATCGTTTTTCAAAATGTTAGCTAGCTGGCTAGCATTTGAGGACAGCAAACACGTTCCTCACGCTAGGAACGTATTTCCTCCAACTTTATAATGAAAGGGTGACTCTCGGTCCCAAAACACACGTTTTCTGGAGACTTGTGGGAGGAGTGCTGAGGATTTCGCCCACTGTATGCGCTTTCGGTAGCCTGATTGCGTCCAGACTGAGGAGAAATCTGCACACAATGCATCCCTGACCACTTCCTGAAGTGGTCAGCCAGATCTGAATACAATCAGACCACAGAGACTTTTGTGCATCTAGACCCATCTTTTCAATGCGATCTTCGTATTCTGATAGCAGAAGTGTCATGTAAATGTCAAGTGTAGACATGGCCAGAGAGAGGTAGGGACTGTGTGCCCTCATATACCTCCACTAACCCAGCGTCCGTTGTCGCATCCGACCAGTAACCCCCACCCCCTCGCTGCCGCCAACGTCCCCGCAAACCCCTGCCCCCCCGGGTCCTCCCCAGCTGCTCCCTCTAATTGCCTTTATTAGTGTCTCTATGGGAGCAGCGGCTAGAAGCAATTTACTCATTACACTGTATTAGCATGGGCCTCGGGCAGGGAGGGAGGCTTGACTCTGGCTGTCCCTCTCAGCCCCACTGTGCCTTGGCTGGCCCTGCTCCGTCTCTGGAGGTTAAAGTAGGACGAGACTTGACGCAGAGAGCAGAAAAGAGCACAGACGCATACTCTCTGCCCCCTCCATGCCCCTACCTTAGCAGTGAAGATGGTATGGCACAAGACGACGTCTTTGCTAGGACTGTTTTAATAGGATTGGTATGGCTGTTGTTTTAGAGTGGATGGTCATGTCTATAAGGTGTTGCCTCTTATATCTGTTTAGTGCACAGATGTTATTATGGGCTGTTGTGACCTCCAGGAAGTTTATAGAGGACAGTTGAATTCGAGGGGAAATATAGATTTTACTTTTAAGGGAATTGATTTCCCTCCAGTTACAGTGTGTTGAGGCTAAAGGACCTCTAGTAATGGTTCTCCAGAACATTCTCAAACTTTCTAAGTTGGTGATACTGCTTGATTTAGTGTTTGTCCTGAGAACAGTGGAAGTTGTTCCTATGGGAAAAAATATCATTTATGATTTGGATGTTCCAACATTTTTCTAAAGAAGCATGGGTCAATGGCATGTACTTTATTTTATACCATTGGACTAATCCATACATCAAATATCAGTCAAATAAGTGTTTAAAATATTTTCAAAAATATTCAAACAATGCGTCATAATAAAGTGAGGACAGCTGTGAACTTCCCCAGATTTGAATAATTATTCACCTGCTCTCTCAATGTTTTATTCATAGGGGGTTGTGCCGTTCATCAGTCGCTCTCGGTCCCACTCTCTCACTCGGTTCCTCTATCTGTCTAAATTTGCTCTCCCCAGCATTCTGCAATCACCATGTGAAGGCTGTCGTTGAATTGTCCTGAGAATGATGTAGTAGACAGACAGGGGGGTCAAGGGCATTATCAAAGAAACAACCACAGCGTTTATTCAGCCCCAATATGAGACCAATGGTTTTTAGATGATCAGATGAATCGTCAATTGTGATTGTTTTTTTTCTTAATGATTATATTTATTTTGAAGCTGATTTGTTTTTTTAAAGTGATGAACATTGACTCTGTATCCTGCTGTTCTTCACAAAGGGTCAAAATGGCTCTGCTTTTTAAGCACTCAACTGATTTGTCCTCTAACATTTATCTCACATAAATAAGCAAACTTGTGTGTAGGATTTTCTAAATATTGTGCCCTTCACCACAAAATTGTTTTAAAAGTCAAAAACTGTGCAAACGAAGGTAATGAGAACAGAACCTGTGAGTTGCTGTAAGCCTTGCCAAGGCTGTGTAGACTCTGGAGGTGGAATACTAATTGGCTGTGTGTGAAAGTAGCTGCTCATCTTTTAAAGTGTGGCTCTCTTCCCAGCCTCTACTCTACTCTCCGCTCCGCCACACACTAATGTCCCTTGCTTAAATCCCCTCTGGCTTTCCCCCTACAGCTCAAGGGCACTAGCCATTAAAACCTCAGACTCTACCTCTCACTCCCGACAATTGCTAATGATGTCAATGTAAATTATAGCAGTAGTTTTGAGATATCTGTGTATGCTAAATGTTATTTTTTTTATCTTGGCAGGGACAGGGAATGAAGCATGTTTAACTTGACCAACTTGAAGTAGAATGAAAGGTTGTTTGTATGCGTTTGAGAAGGGAATGAACTTTTCAACTTTTAACAATGGCTGTCACCTAGACCTTCACACTGCAGTAAAATACAGAAGGGAGGACATAACCATTCAGTTATCCTCAGCAACAATCTGTGTTGAGTACATAGGGTTCACACAGGCCAGGGAAGAGAACAAGACAAACAACTGGGTGGATGCAGTGGTCACTGACATTGTGTTGGCAGACCACTGTCTGGTGTCATTAAGATGCTACTGTAGATATTTGGTGTCTGGTTATAGACGTTTGTTTGACCCTCTGTTCCCTCTGTTTGACTGCAGGGCCTGCATCGCTGTAGCAGCCTCGTGGCTCAACTCTGGAGCCCTGACCAAAGTCGGTTCTGATGGGGACAAGACAGAGGACGGGTAAGCTGCTGCTGCTGCTACTAGTACTGCGCGTGCACACACACACACACACACACACACACAGGTATTTGAATATACTCCGTGGGCACTCTGTAGACATGTAGCCCATTACTGTTATCCATAGCTGTGCTACCTACCAGACAAAATGATCAATTCAAGCTTTCATATGATGCTGAGGAAATTGCACATAGCCAAGTCATTATAAGGGCAATCCATTATAATGTTATTTCATATATACAAAAGGCCTGTATTCCTCCAGATGCAGTCCTGTAAGAATACCCTCTATTCAAAAGAACAAATGCAGGTGAAGATTGTTGCCGTGACAACTCGGCACACGCAAAACTTTTTCAGTTTGAATAGATATTATGTTTTGGTCTCCAGCGCTCTCCAATGTTGTTGCAGAGTGTAGGTATATGAAATATTTTTCAGGGTATGAGGTATTGAAGGCTACGTTTTCTACATAGTAATGCCTGCTGCCAGTTGAGAACTATTTGCAAAGGGGGCAAAAACCACGGCCGAATAAACACATTGTTTTATCAAGGCCAGAAAAGCACCTTGTTCTCTAACCTTTGCTGGGGCTATGCATGCATATAGTTTCTTTGACAACCCTTTAACCTCACATTCACTTTATGAATGTAGCCTCAGTGTCTAGGTCTATAACCACTATGGGTAGAACTTTGCATATAACCGTGCCAGGTGAGGAAATCTCTGGAATTCCATACGGCTGTTCTGTTTGTGTAGAAACCTGCTTTAGAATTCCCCCACTCTAACTATCTCAGTAGAACCATAATGGTTGTCTGTCGCTGTGGCCTGATGCATGTCTGCAGTCTGAGATACATCCACACCGACCCTGTATATCTGAGAGATGGGAGAGAGGGAGACTGTGATGTGTGTGTGTGTGTGTACTCGTTCGTGTGTGACTCGCTCACCAAGGTTCAGATAGCAGCCAGACAACAGTCCTCTTGGTTTGCGCTAGCCCCTGAGATACCCATAGTCCTTTTGCTCATTCGCTCCCTGCTGTTTCAGTACTGATCACCTAGCCCAGACTGAACCGTGGAGTAATCCTCTGATCCCTCTCTCTCTTCCAAAGCCCCGCCAGCTCACTGATTGCCTTCATTTTTCAGTGTCACCGGTGGTGGAGGCAAGAAAGCCATGGCGGTGTACCCGTGCGAGGCCGAGCACGACTCGGAGTTATCCTTCCAGGTCGGAGCAATATTCAGCGCTGGTAAGTGTTATCGCGCCGACAACGGTCGCTCGCTCCGAAATCTCAACGAACCGCCGGGCATATTGGATTCCGGGAGGAAACCGGTAACAGGACAGCCCAATCTGATCTTGAATCAGACTGAGGAGATGGAGGGAGCGACGGATGGAAGGGAGAGGGAGAGAGAGAGAGATTTAATTTGTTTTGTTTTGTGCAATGCCCCTCATTTTGAAGTCACACAAACAACTTCTAGAATGGCAGATTCAGACTGAATGTATGTAGCGATCAACAGAGCAGAGGAATTAAATTCAGGGTGAGTCGTCAGGCAAGCGGGACACTACTAATAAAATGCATCTAAATGAAAAATATGATCTGGTATGGGGTTATTTTCCCTTTGACTTTAACTGAGGGGTTTGAGATTGTAACCCACTCAGACGGACAATATAAAATGTACGCCCTCGAGCCAAAAATATTTGGAAAATATGATTCACTGTCTCGTATTGAGAATCCAACAATCTCAAAGCCACACACTGTCAATTGGCGATGCATGGGTCGACAAATGAAAGAACCCTTGCCTAAAGAAGTGTTATAAGGGCAAATATGGCCAGTCTCTTGACTAGAGGCCTATATTGGCTTGCACATATCTAACCAAACATGGTCTAAACATATTTTATCAATAATACAGCTTAATAATGGCACAGCTTGATTTAATATCAGCTTGGGTTTTCCATCTCATAAGAAATCTTATCACATTAAATAATATACACCACAAGCAAGAGAGCCAAATATCACATATCGTATAAAGTAATTTTAGAGAGATGGGTTATAAAATACCTGCTTAGCTAAGACTACAGTTATGCATCAACATATCTCAGCCCATTTCACTTTAATCAAATATACAGAGTTTGGGTAGGAATGCATTGGCACTGTATTTTGCTGCCAATTTACCTCCCTGACTGACTAACCATCATCTCATATTCAGTCTGAAGATGGTCCGGCACCATGGGAAAACAAACCTAAAAACGTTTAAAAACATTTTGCAATGCAAAATGAAAATGGGGAATTCTGATTGGAGAAGTCCCTCACTGTTTCAGTCCGTTTTCATCGAGTTGGTGCCTAATTAACATGTCCCTGTTCTCTGAAAAGCATCTCTGTGCCAAATACGTTTTATACAGCCTACGATGCTACCCTCTTGAGTCATTCTCCAGCAAATGGGGTACACTACCTGAACGGACAAAATGAAGATGGCACATGAGGACATTTCCCATCACTTTCCATATTTCATTAGTATTTCCAGAGTATTTCCACCACAATTTCACATTGTTTACAGAGATGATGGTTGTGTTTATATACTGTTTCTATGCCAACTATAAAATGTCAACTGTAAAGCTCTGAGCAAAACTTTCTCTCACTGACCTAGCATATGTGTTTTCGAACACTAATGAAATGTGGTGTGTTTACTCCTCTCTCACCCTGTCCCCTGGTACCTTCTGTTCCCATCTGCAGTGGCACCTTCCAGGGAACCTGGCTGGCTGGAAGGAGAGCTGGAGGGGAAGAGAGGCCTCATCCCTGAAAACTATGTGGAGATGCTGTAGTCCAGAACCTAGGACCTCTTAGCACCTGCCTGTATACTCTCAGTGGAAGAGTAGCCTGGTCCCAAAGATGTTTGTGCTGTGTACTCTTATATGGTCATAGTCATTACCAAACATGCCAAACCATAGAAGTTGGCTATACAGCAAAACATTGTTGGCAAGACCGCACAAACAGATCTTGGACCAGGCAAGTGGAAGAGGGGTCTCGTCATCCCTGACCATCTACGTTCTAGATGCTGTATGCCAAACCCAAGGGTCGCCTGGCCTGCCACCGTCTATTGCTGTATCTCGCCGTCTTTCCCAACTGTCACCTTATACATGGTATCCATGAAGTTGATGTTGACACACTCCCATTCTCAAATTCATACTTTCTCTTATGCCTTCAACTCTCACCTTCCCTGCCCGGTGACTACCATGAACACGTTCAACAACATTAATGCAGAATCCCACCGACCAGCCCAATAAATACCCCCAGCAATGATGTACAATCCATGGTCTTGGATATAGGAAAGAAATAAACATTTTAAGGTGCCTTACAACACCAAGACAGAGTTGACATGTATTTACTGAACGGGTATGTTTGGAAAATGCTAAAGAGGAGTGTTTGGTTGTGTTCCGTGACGAATGTTTGGAATACTCTTCATGAGGCACTTTGGTATATTGTGATTATTGAATTGGCACATTGATTGCATGTTTTTTTTCAAATTATTATTTTTACCACAATATTACCTATATTTTGTTTAGTTTTTAAAGTATGGTATCCACCGTAGTGACTGATTGTACACCGACATGCCATAGAGGCAGTCACATCGATCAACCCATATAAATATAATTACTAGAACGGGTCTTGTATTTCTATGGTTCAGACACTCTTCCTCTGCAGACTTGTTGACCTAGACATTCAATGATGTCTGAATTTAGACTAGTTATCGGGTCGTTCCACCTCAAAAAGCACAAGAAGGAGGATTTTGACACCCACCATCTCAGATTGTGCTGAAATCGTTTCTGTATACAAACAGATAAGATTAGCATTCCTGAAACATTATTTTGTTGAAATATAATTTGATCTCTAAGAAATTAAGCTAATTGTTTGCACCCAAATTGGCCATTTTAAATAATAGGATTAAATAATCTTCAATAAATATAGTACCATAATTTGACCATAATTCTTCCTACCAATGAGTAAGACATGAGGAATCCAATAGCCACCCACAGACCGCTCACACTCACCAATCCCACCCTAACAACCAGTATACTGTATCAGTTCTCTGTCTAACAAGTTGTATGGAGCTGCGGCTTGGAGTAGTGCTTCTTCATCCTATGTAATGTATTCCCTGTGAATCTGGTGATGTTTTTTCCCCCTGTTCAGAGAAATTAGCCATTTGAAGTCTCCTTCATTACCATAAATTAGTGTGAAAGTACCAGGTGTTGCCCACTAGATGCCGCTGTTCCTGCTACTGACACACCCTTGTATCCATTTTGCTTGTCTCTTGTGTTTATTAAATGGGTCACAACATTTACTTTGCAACTTTGGGTAGAAAAACCAATAGCTTTTGATCATGATGAAACTAAATTGTGTGGCCATCCTCACAATTCAAGCCAATCCTCCATGAAAGCAATTTAGTTTATCCTTCTCTTAGGCTTAATCTGTGTCCAGAAAATGGCTCCTCTGTGTGGTTAATTCCCTTCAAAAATGGTCTGGATTAGTTAGACCATTCCTGGTGAACAAACAAACCATTAGGCTACAGCAGTTCTAATGGTTTCAATGTTATGGTCTTCAATGGTAAAAGTCCCAAACACTGACTGTATAGTATTTTGCAATGGCATTGGGTTTAATGGTAAAAGTTGCTAATCACACAACATATATAGAGATGTTTTCGAATAATTTTATTGAAAAACATGACTGCCATGCAATGGTTTATAATTGTATTATTTTATTAGGATTTTTGTCACATTTTTGTCACTAGCCTGTTTCTTCATCAAAGTGTTGGGCTTGTTTGGATATGAGAATTGCACCATAGGTATAGCCCGCTCAGAGATGCCATTTGTTGGACTATTTAAGGAGAGTTGGGTTGAAGCATTAGGCTGCTAAGACGAGGACAAATGAAATTGCTTTCATGGAGGACTGTCTTGACTTGTGAGGATGAACACAATTTATTTTCATCATGAGCAAAAGCTATTGGTTTTCTACCCAAAGTTACAAAGAAAATGTTGTGATCCATTTAATAAACACAAGACACCAGCAACATTTACAAAAGGGTGTGTCAGTAGTAAGAACCGAAACATCAAGTGGGCAAAACATGGTACCTTCAGACTAAATTATGGTAAATAATACAAGTCATTTCAAATGGCCACCTGATTCAGAGGGAATACATTACATAGGATGAAGAAGCAATACTCCAAGCCACAGCTCCTTACTACTTGTTAGACAGAACTGATACTGTATACTGGCCGTTGGGGTGGGATTGGTGTGGGGGGTCCTTGGGTGGCTTTTGATGATTTTATTGGATTCCTCATGTCTTGCTCAATGATAGGAAAACCTTTGGTCCAAATCAGATTTTGGGTTCTATATTTATTGAATATTATGTGAATCCTATAAATCAGAAGGGCCAATTTGGGTGCAATCGATTAGCTTAATTTCTCAGAGGTCAAATTAAACAAAATGTTGCATGAATGCTAATCTTATGTTTCAAACTACAGAAACTATTTCAGGACAATCTGAGATGGTGGGTGTAACGGCTTGCTGAAATGACATGGAACGACTATCTAAAGTTCAAAGCAATTCTTTAGGTGTGACTGAATGTTCAACTCAATGCAGCAATGATGTATGGGAATGTGCAAAACAAAAAGTGGGGTTTTATTGAAAACCTGTTTTATAGATCCATATTCGACGTTGTTCAAGATCTTTCTGAACTGAGAATTTACGAAAATAAGATGACGTTCACATCTTTTATTTTAATATTTTATTATTCTGTACCAATTGATTGAATGACGAGACTATTTTATTATAATTATTATCACCACGACCACAAATGCAGTATTTTCCAAATCGTATTGTCTATGGCTGTATATAGTTATTTTAAAAGGCCACACAAAATGCCAAGTATATTCTATTCTAAAGCCCTTTTTTTAGTGGTCAACAGTATTCAAGTTTAGTGGTTTCATTTGGAGTGGTTTTTATAATTGTAAGTGAACTAAACACATTACTTTGATTCTATTGCCATTCAACAAAGCCGGTTTCATTTTTCTAAGAGCTTTTGTTCTCTCTGTTTTGTTTTTGGTTTGCATTGCAATTGCAGTAATTTAAGACAGTGATTTATGACAATTGTAAAGGTCTTGGTATCCATTTAAATTTTCTAACATTGGATTTCCTCTTGATCAATGTTAAATAAATAAAGACATTTTTATTCTTTACCCCATTATGTATTCTTCTGATGATGACTGGAGAGTAGACGGACACCGCAGACTGAAATGGTCCTCCCAAAAGATTATTTGATATAAAAAAGTAAAATGGCAACTCTATTGAATACGGAATCGTTTCAATGAAGTTTGTTGGATTGTCGGAGGACTTTCTGTGGAAGAACAATGAAATAGAATATATCAATATCAAAGGTTATCATTTTGGGGGGCAAAAAATAATTAAGAAATGGAAATCATCTTTGAATACTGCAGTTCACTGAATCAACCTCTTTACCTGTTTGTTCTAACAGTGAAAGGTAACAGTATCTCTGTGTTTTAATGACATTTACATCATTTGAAGTCTTACTGAATGTTTCCTTTCTACTTATCGAGTCATAGGCATCATAGGATATTCAGTAGACATTTCTCTACAGACACTGCAGAGATTTTTCATCACTGATTCAGTCTGCTGCAGTGGAGTTGGTCTTCCACTTTATAATGGAGGCACACTTAAGTCTGCATTATACATTAGGATAGACAGACTAAAAGCTGTAGTCTGAGTCTATTGCAGCTGTACGACTACTGTATAATCCAAAGGCTATATCAACAGGCCACGTGATGTCTCTATCAAACCTCCTCTCCACCTCAAAATCCTCTGCTCACATGTGTAAATCATTGGGACTTCATCTGGTGTAATTAATGTACGAACTGCTTCCAGCAGGCCACTGGGGGGTGATTCAGCGTTACATAATCATTATCACGCGTCGTTGGCCTCCGAGTCTTGCCGAGTTCAAAATAACACGGAACTCCGAAATCTGACTTCAGTGCGTTCAAGACAGCTGGGAACAAGGGGGGGGGAATGAGCTCCAACTGGGGATATTTTTTTTGAATGGTCATCCACCTCAGAATTATAAGACGGAAACTAGGGCATCTTTCTAGAGCTCCGACTTTCCGACCTGAAGATCACTGACGTCATGATTTGACCTCGTTTTTTTTTCTCGAGTTCCCAGTTGTATTGAAAGCACCATAAGACATCCACTCTTATGTAGTCTGTACTGGAGAGCAGGGCACGCCGGCTGGCTGGGTCGGACGCTCAGGCTAAAAATAAATACAGGGTGGTCTGTGTCGGGGGAGGGTGGTGTGGGTGGAGGGGAAGTCAGGGCTCGACGTGCCCTCGAAATGGCGATGGCAAAAGCGGTGGCTGTGACAGCAGTGGTTGCATAATCAAACGAGGCTGAGCTAATGCGAAGGACACATTACTCTCACTATCAAACAGACTGCCTCGATACAGCCCCTGTCTGTCTGTATGTCTTTACTGTATCTGCCTCTCTCTCTATTTACCTTGCTCTTTTTCTCTCTCTCTTTTTTTGCATCCGTCTATCTGACTGCCTCTCAGCCCCTTTCAGTCTGCCTCTCTCTCATCCCACTGTGTCAGTCTTACTCAGCGTCTGTCTGCTCCACTTCTTTTGTCCTCCCTGAGGATTCTGAGGTAATTTGTTAAGCAAATCACTGATACTACTGTAGTTAATCTTGTTGAGGAGCTTCCCCAATATTACTTGTCCTTGTTCGAGTGCACACATCCTTCTGTTGGGACTGGAAGGAGCTGGGATGAAAATGAGCCTGTATTGCTGCCCACTTAGAACAAGTTGTCTGTCTGCTTGCCTGTCTGTGTTTTTGTCCATCTGTCCGTCTCTATGTCCGTCCGTCGTTCCGTGAGATCCATTTACAGTATAGCCCCAATCATCCATGTTGAAGGATATAGTTGTGATACAGTAAAAATCTATCTGGATGTTTTTAATTTCCTCTTTTCCAGCAGTCTTCGGCCGTGCGCCAGCTGTCCTCAGCCTCCTGCGGCGCGGTGTCCTTGAGCCCCAGAAAGTAGACCCAAACCTCGACCGTGTCTTTATATTACATCATGGCCCCCGTCAGACCACTTAGCCTAGTGACAGAGTTCAGCTTATGACATAACAATGTAACACAAAAGTCTCAATGCTTTCCTTTTCAGAAAAAAATATGTGGGTGACCAGCTGGCAAGTGTCTAAACTGAAATGTTCAACCTCTCCCTGACCCAGTCTGTAATACCTTCCAGGGGTGTGTGCTTAGTCCTCTCCTGTACTCCCTGTTCACCCACAACTGCGTGGCCACGCACAACTCCAACACCATCATTAAGTTTGATGACAACATGACGGTGGTAGGCCAGATCACCGAAGACGATGAGACAGCCTATAGGGAGGAGGTCAGAGACCTGGCAGTATGGTGCCAGGACAATAACCTCTCCCTCAACGTCAGCAAGACAAAAGGAGCTGATCGTGGACTAGAGGAAACGGAGGGCCGAGCACTCTCCCATTCACATCAACGGGGCTTTAGTGGAGCGGGTCGAGAGCTTCAAGTTCCTCTATGTCCACATCACTAAGGATCTATCATGGTCCACACACACCAACACAGTCGTGAAGAGGGCACGACAATGCCTCTTCCCCCTCAGGAGGCTGAAAAGATTCTACAGCTGCACCATTGAGAGCATCTTGACTGGCTGCCTTGGTAGGGCAACTGCTTGGAGGCACTACAGAGGGTATTGCGTTGGCCCAGTACATCACTGGGGCCAAGCTCCCTGCCATCCAGGACCTCTATACCACCCAAGTCATGGGCTGTTCTCTCTGCTACCGCACGGCAAGCGGTATCGATGCACGAAGTCTGGAACCAACAGGACTCGAGCTTCCACCCCCACGCCATAAGACTGCTAAATAGTTAGTCCGCGTAGCTATTTGATTAACTATTTAACTATACTGAACAAAAATATAAACACAACATGTAAAGGGTTGGTCCCATGTTTCATGAGCTGAAATAAAAGATCCCAGAATTTTTGCATACGCACAAAAAGCTTATTTCTCTAAAATCCTGTGTAGAAATTAGTTTACATCCCTGTTAGTGAGGATTTCTCCTTTGCCAAGATAATCCATCCACCTGACAGGTGTGGCATATCAAGAAGCTGATTAAACAGCATGATCATTACACAGGTGCACCTTGTGCTGGGGACAATAAAAGGCCATTCTAAAATGTGCAGTTTTGTCACACAACACAAGTCTCAAGTTTTGAGGGCGCGTGCCATTGGCATGCTCACTGCAGGAATGTCTACCAGAGCTGTTGCAGAGAATTTAATGTTCATTTCTCTACCATAAGCCGCCTCACAACTGCAGACCACGTGTAACCGCACCAGCCCAGGACCTCCACATCCGGCTTCTTCACCTGCGGGATCGTCTGAGATCAGCCACCCGGACAGCTGATGAAACTGTGGGTTTGCACAACCAAAGAATTTCTACCATCTCAGGGAAGTTCATCTGCGTGCTCGTTGTCCTCACCAGGGTCTTGACCTGACTGCAGTTCGGCGTCGTAACCAACTTCAGTGGGCAAATACTCACCTTCGATGGCCACTGGCACGCTGGAGAAGTTTGCTCTTCACGGATGAATCCTGGTTTCAACTGTACCGAGCAGATGGCAGACAGCGTGTATGGCGTTGTGTGGGCGAGCGGTTTGCTTATGTCAAAGTTGTGAACAGAGTGCCCCATGGTGGCCGTGGACATTCCACAGGCCACAATCAACAGCCTGATCAACTCTATGCGAAGGAGATGTGTCGCGCTGCATAAGGCAAATGGTGGTCACAATGGATACTGACTGGTTTTCTGATCCACGCCCTACTTTTTTAAAAATATATCTGTGACCAACACATGCATATCTGTAAATCCATAGATTAGGGCCTAATTTATTTATTTGAATTGACTGATTTTTTTATATATGAACTGTAACTCAGTAGAATCTTTGAAATTGTTGCATTTATATTTTTGTTCAGTGCATCTGCATTGACCCTTTTTGCACAAACTTTTATCTATCCTGTTGCCTAGTCACTTTATTCCTAGTTACAGTGAGGGAAAAAAGTATTTGATCCCCTGCTGATTTTGTACGCTTGTCCACTGACAAAGAAATGATCAGTCTATAATTTTAATGGTAGGTTTTTTTGAACAGTGAGAGACAGAATAACAACAAAAAATTCCAGAAAAACGAATGTCAAAAATGTTATAAGTTGATTTGCATTTTAATGAGGGAAATAAGTATTTGACCCCCTCTCAATCAGAAAGATTTCTGGCTCCCAGGTGTCTTTTATACAGGTAACGAGCTGAGATTAGGCGCACACTCTTAAAGGGAGTGCTCCTAATCTCAGCTTGTTACCTGTCCACAGAAGCCATCAATCAATCAGATTTCAAACTCTCCACCATGGCCAAGACCAAAGAGCTCTCCAAGGATGTCAGGGACAAGATTGTAGACCTACACAAGGCTGGAATGGGCTACAAGACCATCGCCAAGCAGCTTGGTGAGAAGGTGACAACAGTTGGTGCGATTATTCGCAAATGGAAGAAACACAAAATAACTGTCAATCTCCCTCGGCCTGGGGCTCCATGAAAGATCTCACCTCGTGGAGTTGCAATGATCATGAGAACGGTGAGGAATCAGCCCAGAACTACACGGGAGGATCTTGTCAATGATCTCAAGGCAGCTGGGACCATAGTCACCAAGAAAACAAGTGGTAACACACTACGCCGTAAAGGACTGAAATCCTGCAGCGCCCGCAAGGTCCCCCTGCTCAAGAAAGCACATATACAGGGCCGTCTGAAGTTTGCCAATGAACATCTGAATGATTCAGAGGAGAACTGGGTGAAAGTGTTGTGGTCAGGTGAGACCAAAATGGAGCTCTTTGGCATCAACTCAACTCGCTGTGTTTGGAGGAGGAGGAATGCTGCCTATGACCCCAAGAACACCATGGAGGTGGAAACATTATGCTTTGTGGGTGTTTTTCTGCTAATTGGACAGGACAACTTCACCGCATCAAAGGGACGATGGACGGGGCCATGTACCGTCAAATCTTGGGTGAGAACCTCCTTCCCTCAGCCAGGGCATTGAAAATGGGTCGTGGATGGGTATTCCAGCATGACAATGACCCAAAACACACGGCCAAGGCAACAAAGGAGTGGCTCAAGAAGAAGCACATTAAGGTCCTGGAGTCGCCTAGCCAGTCTCCAGACCTTAATCCCATAGAAAATCTGTGGAGGGAGCTGAAGGTTCGAGTTGCCAAACGTCAGCCTCGAAACCTTAATGACTTGGAGAAGATCTGCAAAGAGGAGTGGGACAAAATCCCTCCTGAGATGTGTGCAAACCTGGTGGCCAACTACAAGAAACGTCTGACCTCTGATTGCCAACAAGGGTTTTGCCTCCAAGTACTAAGTCATGTTTTGCAGAGGGGTCAAATACTTATTTCCCTCATTAAAATGCAAATCAATTTATAACATTTTTGACATGCGTCTTTTTGGATTTTTTTGTTGTTATTCTGTCTCTCACTGTTCAAATAAACCTACCATTAAAATTATAGACTGATAATGTCTTTGTCAGTGGGCAAACGTACAAAATCAACAGGGGATCAAATACTTTTTTCCCTCACTGTATATGTACATATCTACCTGAATTACCTCGTACCTCTGCACATGGACTCGGTACTGGTACCCTGTGTATATAGCCAAGTTATTACCTTGTACCTCTGCACATGGACTCGGTACTGGTACCCTGTGTATATAGCCAAGTTATCGTTACTCATTGTTTATTTATTATTACTTTTATTATTACGTGTTTTACTTTTCTATTTCTCTATTTTCTTTCTCTCTGTATTGTTGGGAAGGCCCTGTAAGTAAGCATTTAGAAGCATATGACGAATACAATGTGATTTGATTTGGTGTATTAGGATAACAATCTCAATTCCCTTGAATCAGAATATTACCTGAATATCTGAATATTAGCCTATCTTGGTGAGAAAAGTTTTTCCACAGTGAGATTAGAAGAAATAAATGAAGCGATAAGAACCATGGGAGACCCATGGGGACCGGGAGACCCATGGGGCGGCGCACAATTGGCCCAGTGTCGTCCATGGTAGGGGAGGGAATGGCCGGCAGGGATGTAGCTCAGTTGGTAGAGCATGATGTTTGCAACGCCAGGGTTGTGGGTTCCATTCCCACGGGGGGCTAGTATGAAAATAAAAAAATAATGTATGCACTCACTAACTGTAAGTCGCTCTGGATAAGAGCGTCTGCTAAATGCTGTAAATGTAATGTAAATGAAAAGAATAGATGAAGAAATTAGAGAAAAACAGAGAGAAACAAATGTAAAGCAGAGAGTGTAGAATGTTGGGAGAACGAAAAAGAGGTAGCTGAGAGAGAAAGTGGGCCACAGAAGGAAACGTGCGCGGGCGCAGCCGAGAAATGGGACTGATCCAATAGATTCTGTTTATCTGGCACGACTACACAGTGAAAGCTATTGGAAATCTGGGGGAGATTTGGAAGTGGGCTGTGGATTTTTCGAGAGAGGAGAGCGAGGAGAGAAAAAAAAAAAGAGCAAAAGTAATACTGTCTGGTCGGGTTCTGTTGCTGCAGTCTGGCATCCGGGAGTATTTTCAGATCAGCTTTTAATGAGGTTAATGGTGATTCTGTCTACAAGGGTGGAGGGGAGAGGGGGGGGGGATTATAATATTATAAATCTCTCTTTTATTCTCGTTCTCTCTGTTTTATTTCTCTTCTTTCTGTTTTTGTCTGCTGTTTTCCATCTCCATCCCTCTATCGTTATCTGTTGAATTTTTAAGTCTGTATGAGCTAAGAAGTCGATCAGTTCATATTATCAAAACACAAGTAAACATGCATTTAGATAACATGCTACATTCTCTCTCTCTCTCTCTCTCTCTCTCTCTCCCTCTGTCTCCCTCTCTCTGTCTCCTCTTTCTCTCTCTCTCTCCCTCTGTCTCTCTTTCCCTCTGTCACCCTCTCTCTCCCTCCCTCTCCCTCTGTCTCCCTCTCCCTCTGTCTCCCTCTCCCTCTCCCTCTCCTCTCTCTCCCTCCCTCTCCTCTCTCTCTCTCCCTCCCTCTGTCTCTCTCTCCCTCTGTCTCCCTCTCTCTCTCTCCTCGGTCTCCCTCTCTCCCTCAGTCTCCCTCTCTCTCCCTCCCTCTCTCTCTCCCTCCCTCTCTCTCTCCCTCCCTCTCTCTCTCTCCCTCTGTCCCCCTCTCTCTCTCTCCCTCTGTCTCCCTCTCTCTCCCTCTGTCTCCCTCTCTCTCTCTCTGTCTCCCTCTCTCTCTCTCCCTCTGTCTCCCTCTCTCTCTCTCCCTCTGTCTCCCTCTCCCTCTCTCTCCCTCTGTCTCCCTCTCCCTCTCTCTCCCTCCCTCCTCTCTCTCTCCCTCCCTCCCCCTGTCTCTCTCTCCCTCTGTCTCCCTCTCTTTCTCTCCCTCTGTCTCCCTCTCCCTCTATCCCTCTCTCTCCCTCTGTCTCTCTCTCAACTCTCATTCATTTTCTTCTCTTCCTGGCACGTCTTAATTAATCTGCCTCTCCGTCCCTCCTTACGTCCTCCTACTCCAATTCTCCCATTTCTGGATCTATATATACAGATCGGATAACCCAGTGGCCCGAGCTGTGTACATTCCCTCTGGTCTTCAGACACACACACACACGATGTTACTTGCAAACTGCAAATCAAAAAATTACAACATTTAATATTTGTTAACGGTTTTATTGGAATCTCTTGATAGTTTTGCAAACACAGTTATGGCAAATATCGGCTTCAAGATATACAGTTTGTAGTAGGAACTCATTTTTTTATTTTATTCACGCTGAAGGATATTCATGTACTGTGGATAGTTGCTGACAAATATTGTACAAAGCATTGGATAGAAAATGTATTTTGGGATAAAAAACAAACTGGTGCTATTAACAGGAAATGCTGCTCTGACCTCGGACAAGGCTGTGGAGATATGGCTTAGTCTCAATATACTGGACTAATGTTTGTTAAAAACAAAATAGAATGCTGTGGCTCCATTACAACTGTAACAGTCAAATAATCAGTAAATTAGGACAGAAAGCGATGGTAAATCGATGGTAAACTACGTACAGTGAGCTCCAAAAGTATTAGGACAGTGACACATTTTTGGTTGTTTTTGCTCTGTACTCCAGCACTTTGGATTTGATATGATACAAATGATACAATGACTGAGGTTAAAGTGCAGACTGTCAACTTTACTTTGAGGGTATTTTTATCCTTATCTGGTGAACCGTTTAGAAATTACAGCACTTTTTGTACATAGTCCCCCATTTTAGGGGACCAAAAGTATTGGGACAAGTTCACTTATGTGTATTGAAGTAGTCAAAAGTGTAGTATTTGGTCCCATATTCCTAGCATGTAGGTGATTACATCAAGCTTGTGACTCTAAAAAATTTGTTGGATGCGTTTGCTGTTTGTTTTGGATGTGTTTCTGATTATTTTGTGCCAAATAGAAATTAGTGGTAAATAATGTATTGGTCATTTTGGAGTCACTCTTTTTTGTAAATAAGATAGAATATGTTTCTAAACACTTCTACATTAATGTGGATGCTACCATGATTACAGATGGTCCTGAATGAATGCGTGAATAATGATGAGTGAGAAAGTTAGACGACAAATATCATACCCCCAAAAACAATGCTAACCTCCCCTGTTATTGTAACGGTGAGAGGTTAGCAGATCTTGAGGGGTATGCTATTTCTGCGTCTGTAACTTTCTGACTCATGCGTTATTCACGATTCATCCAGGACTATCCGTATCATGGTAGCATCCACATGAATGTAGAAGTCTTTCAAACATTCTATTCTTATTTACAATAAAAGTGACTCCAAAATGACACAAAGAGGTGCTGTAATTTTAAAAGCGTTCTAAATGGTTGAAAATACCCTCAAATGAAAGCTGACCGTCTGCACTTTAACCTCATAGTCATTATATCATTTCAAATCCAAAGTGCTGTAGTACAGTCAAAACAATAAATACAAATAAAAATAGTCACTGTCCTAGTACTTTTGTAGCTCACTGTACGTCCATGTCCTTGCACAGAGATAAATGAATGCTGTAAAGGTTGAATAATACGCTTTTTTGTATATAATATATTGGAATTTAAAGTCCTCTCGGTTGTTATTCTATATGCAAACTGTAAATGAGATGGTGGGTGGAAATGCCTTTGTACAAATGCATAGTGTTGTACTGTAGTAGGATGAGCAGATAGCCACTAACTTATTTCTGTGCAAGGCAGTAGGCCATATACAGTATAAATTACATTGGGAGCACTGCAAAACCTGAGACAAGCCAACTAAACCTGTGAACAGTCATGATGCATCCATATCTCAATGATACAAATAGTTGTTTCTAGAAAGCCCAGGGTAGCACGGTTTGGGTTCTATATTATCACGTATCGAAGTCAAATTAATTTAGGTTTCAGACTTTCAGTCAATCCACGAGTTATACCCCAATGAGCCTTTTCCTCCAATTCAAATGGTATGTCCAGATTATTTCCTAAATGGATTGGAAGTGGAATAAAAATTAATCCCAACTGTGGTGACCACACCAACCTGTCTTTCACAATGTATCTGTGTTGGAACCTTAATATCTGATCAAACTGAAGAGGCAAGAATATTTTCAAGCTACATTATTTCAGCTTTAATCGTTTTTTTTTTGATTGCTTGATTTTAGTGTGGTGCTATTAAATCACATAATATCGCCAAGGGTTTGGGAGATAATCATGTCAACAGCAAGAACTCATTGATCCATAGTTTTGGTACTGTGTCTACTCTCTGTAACAAAGAAATGAAATACTTTTGCCTACTTATTTTCTTAGTCACATTGAAATAAAATGGAAAATAATCGTACAAAACAATTCATAATCAGATAAACAGTTAACATTATGTTTTCAGGAAGAAGAAAAAAAAAGATGACATTTCTGTTCTTTCTCTAACATTCAGGTAGTAAAATGTATGTCACAATGTTTGGTACTTTCATAACTCACTCTAACCCGTGGCTTTTTTGTAGCCTGGTCCCAGATCTGTTTGTGCTGTCTTGTCAACTACTGCCAATCATTATCATGTTTGGCATCACAATGACTGGCAGGAGTTGACAAAACCGCGCAAACAGATCTGGGAGCAGGCAAGCTTTTTTTTATGTCATCCTTGTGCTGTTTTTTTCTATGATCCAAAACGACAATATAACTAGTGGGAGCCACATTAACTGCAGATATTCCAACAAAGGAATAATCCACTCAAAAACGATATATATTAAACCATTTTCATTAGTCCACTGTTGATACAGTCTCAATGTTTTGCATGTCAGCAGTCAAGTTTTCAAGATATACGTTTTTCAATAAGCAAAGTATAACATGACACATCATTATGATGATTCAAACGCATCATTATGATGTGCAGTTACACTTTTGTGCTTTCAAGACAACTGGGAACTCAGGAAAAAAACTAGGTCAAATCATGATGTCAGTGATCTTCAAGTTAGAAAGTCTGAGCTCTAGAAAGATGCCAGAGTTTCTGACTTGGAATTCCGAGAATTGAAAGCCGTTCAAAACTATTTTTCACACAGTCTGAGCTTAGTCCCCCTCTGAGTTCCCAGTTGTCTTCGAACGCACTGAAGTCTGAGATTTCAGAGTTCCCAGTTGATTTGAATGCGGCATTGAAAACTTGACTGGTAAGTTTTTTTTTTTTTTTTTTTTATGATTAACTGGACTAATGAAACAAATACCAAAATATAGTTTTTGACCGGATTATTCCTTTAAAGTATCAATGTTTTTTACGCTACTCAAACATAATGACTTTCTGTATTATTTACAATATATACTGTAAAATGTTAAATCAGGTGAGATAAAAGGCACAATTTTCCCTTCTTAAATACAATGTAAACATCTCATCAAAAAAGCATGCATAAACATTTCACTTTACAAAAAAAATCTGTTTTTTATTTTTAGATAGACAAAGTACTTAAATATTGTTTCCAGCAAAATATAATTCTTTCAAAAATACTTTTCCCATTCGGCCTATGAACCTTTTTTTGACACTTATTTAAAATAAAATAAAGGCGGGGTTAAAGGGCAGCAAAACAGGTATAGAAAGAATAGCAGTTCTTTACAGCGTGTCTTTAGGGTCCATCAGTTCACAACTTCAACACAGCAATGTACAAAAGGGACAAGGAGGGAGAGACTGCAAAATGAGACCGTTTAAGCGATAGGGACTGTTTTTTCTTTCATCGTGATCCTCCTGCCATTGTCTGTTCTATACGTCCAACTCAACAAAGTAGAACCCATAGTGAAACACAACAGCACCTTCAGCGATAGTTCACATTTTGAAGTGAACTATCCCTTTAACCTGTAGGCCTTATTCATGCAGGGTCCCTCCATATATTTCACATTTAGTTATTATCAACCAGACATACAACATTCTAGCTGAGTTAATGCCTCAATTGTCACATTATCTCTTCTGTACAAATCTAATTCAGGCAAATAGGATATGCTGCATAATCCTATAGAACGTAGGAAACTAACAATGCCCTCGAAAAACGGATCAACTTTGATCGTGCTTGCCAGGAAAAAAACAACCACACACACTCACAAATGAGGCAGAACGATCGAACCAAACGCCCCCTCTGTTTTTCTTCTCGAACGACACTCTCTCACTATCTCTCACGCTATTCAGTAGCATCATAGTGTTCCACAATGGTTAAGCATTCAGTCAATCTGGTGTGAAACTAGTAAGAATCAGACCTGGGTTCAAGGACTATTTGAAATTGTTTCAAATTCTTTAGCTGTGCTTAATTGAGCTTCAGTTTTGCAATGGAACCAATAGAAAAGTCCCAAAAAGTACAAATCCCACCCACCTGACAGTCCAGGCAGGCTAAAGCAAAGTAGTTTGAAAGGTTTCAAATCATGTTTGAACCCAGGTCTGGTAAGAATGGTCCAGATGACTGGCCATCGTCTAGAGTTGGCCCAAGACAAGATGGACAACACAAAAATCAGGACAGGTGGCCAATGCAATGAGTCAGTCATTTATCAGCAGTATCAACATGTACTTTCAAAACAGTTTCTGTACAACAGTGGGAAAATTGACTGTAACCTAAAGCAAGTACCATTACATTTCCTGTATGTATTTTCCGCTTGCGGTAAGTTTGAATACATTATGCATTTACTGAAAGCACTGTGACTATAGAGTAATGGCATTTTCCAACATCAACATCATACAGTATGTTTGAAGGTTGTTATTGTATCTAATCATGGTTGGGGAGTTACATGTCATCTGATTACTAGAATAACTGCAACTGTAATCAGTTACTTTACCTTTGAAAAACTAGATGATTACTTATTGGAATTCAGAAAGGGATGTTTGTGAAAAAAATACACGACAACACCTTTCTGTTTTCTCAATGAGAAAGGCGCAAGTTCGTTTGTTCCACCTGAGCGGGTCTGACCACAAGTCGGAAACCACTGATGACACACCAAATGCGTTTGATGGATTATTTTTGTCGTTTTCTAATGTCTCTTAAGGAAAGTAATCAAAAAGTACATGAACGTAATCAGATTACATTACTGAGTTTGGGTAATCCCAAAATTACATTACTGATGAACATTTTGAACAGGCAACTAGTAACTAACAGATTACATTTAGAAAGTAACCTACCCAACCCTGTATCTAATGCTGATAATTGTACATGTGTTAGTTACCAGAAAAGTGTTATTCATCTGCTTTGCGTTTACAAAAAGAAGCACCTTAGGTGTAAAATGTCTGGCTTAAAAAAAAAAAAAACCTTTTGCAACAACACTCTTACAAAATGCTTTATTATTATTTCTGGAAACGGTAGATAAGTGTCGGTTGACTTGGCAAAGGGCGCTGGTTTGGATGCACTGTGAGTAGGTAGAAATAGACCAGGAAAATGGGTGCTCTGATGTTTTCACAACCAATGGCAATTATACTGTATAACTCAGGGGTTCTCAAAGTGGGGTCCATTGCAGGGGGTCTTTTTATTATTAAAAAAGACTCCCTGTTCTTAACCCTGGGCAACATGGGCCTGGGAGGCTCACATGGATATTGGTATCCACAGTACTCCACCAATTATACATTTTCCAACTTTAATTCTTCTTGTATTCCCCAAAAATGTTTTTATATGCACTGTAATTCAAGCTTTAAAACTGCCAGTTTTTCTCTCTGGCTCATACCCAAATGTGTAGAATTTCAGGATATTAGCTTTAAAACTGCAACAACAACAAAAATCATCCCCATGACAAAATGTGTAGAATTGCAGGAAACTATCTTTAAAATGGCAACATTTTCTCTCCGATGCCAAGGGCCTTTAAAATGGTCCTTCCCAAGGCCCAAGACTTGGTTCGTCCAGCCGATCACTGCCAAAGTCATAGTTAAAATCCTTGTATGCTATTTTTTAACTCACTTGAGTTGTGTTCTGATTATGAAGGGTTCCTGATGAATTTGCTATCAAAAGAGGTCCCGGCCCCCAAAAAGTTTGAGAACCCTGGATATCTAACTGGGTGTACCGCCCAAATGCGTTACGATGTGAGGGAAAGTCATATTGTGAATCCATCAGGTTTTTCCATACTCCCGCACCTATTTTGGATGGAATTCATCTATTGACAAATGTTGCATTGTTAATCATCTTCATATCAGAAAGCCTTCACATATGACATGGGAGATTTACTTTTAAGTTACTCAACTTTCTTCACACTGGATCACACAAAACACCATACTTTGAAAATTCTTCATTCTGAAGTTTTTGCATATTATTAAGAGTTAAGTTTTGATCGTTATACAACGCTATAACAATTTGAGTAATGTGGGCATTTGGGGTGTTGTAATACACACCACTACAGAACCAAAGTAGAATTTGTTAGCTTTTTATGCAACTATTCAGTTTGTTAAGCATGTATAGCCCTTGGAGCATGTTCAAATAGACCTTGATCCTCTCACAGAAACCCTAGGATTTAGTCTTTGTCATGGAAAAAGTATATGTTGCCATGTAACCTAATGACAATACACTGCATAGCAACATCTAAGAATTGTTTTCCATATTGTCAGAGTAGTAGTACTAGTATCCATGAATCAATGCAAAAGCACAGTTATCATTTGACATTTTTCAGGAGGCTAAGATGGCGTTTGTTACTGTCTATCTGTGTGCGTGCTGCATTACTGTACGCATGTGTGTGTGAACGTATGGACTGTAGCGCAACCAAAAAAATTTATGGCTTCGTATCCATAGAAAAACATTGTCATCATCATCGTCTTTGGGGGGGGGGGCCTAAGGGTCGGGATGCTTCTTTGTCACATTTTGAAAAGTCCTCCTCAGTGCGTTTTCCTTGGCGCCGAGATGTCACTCACTCAGCGTCACCTCTCTAACCAGCGGACGGAGACTGCAGTTTAGTGGACTCCAACTTCCTACTTCCTCAATCTCACTTCCTGCCCCTCACGTGTCACTTCCTGTCCACTTCCTGTCCCATTTTCAGAAAGTGGAGGGGCAGCAGACCGACTGCCTGGCATAGTAGTTAGGCCACTCCTAAGGCTAGGTCCTTCCTTCCTCCTCTCCCACTCCTCCCCCCTCTCGCTATTTCGTTTCTCTCTCTTTTTCTCTCAAGGACTCAGTACAGTCACTTCTTGTGGAAGTAGAGGGTGTGTGTGTTGCCCGACTCCACCTTTGGTAATCTGGTCACTGATTATCTCCACCAGCATCTCTGGAAACTCCACCTTCAGAGCCTGAGACTCACGGAACGTGTAGAACAGAAGTCTAGCAGGTTCCCCCACCAGCTAGAGGAGAGGGGAGGGATCAATCAATACCATGTTATTTGTCACATGCCTCGTAAACAACAGGTATAGACTAGCAGTGAAATGCTTACTTATGAACCTTCCCAACAATGCAGAAAGATAAATGTAGAAAAAAAATAACACAAGGAATAAATACACATTGAGAGGAGATGAAGGAGTAGAGTTATATTGGGGAGAGAGCGGGAGGGGGAGAGAGTTGTAGTTTGAAGAATCCAGCTGTGTTTGTATAGAGATTTCATTGGCTTGTCATGAAGTGTGAATAATACACTTAGGTGATAGTGCCCGAGAGGCCGAGTGTTTGTTGGATATATGGCATCCAGGTGTTTTACATTAACTTCGACAAACCGTGCAATATTTCCAACAAACACTGGCTCGACATTATCACTTTATACAAGGGTTACCAACATATTCAAATAATGATTGACATATTTTAATTAAAGCGTTATTTTGATTATTTATTCATACTTAGTTCGGTTCGTTCTAAATGTTCCATTGCCATACTGGCTGGCAACGTTCTTATCCCTTGCTAGCTAGCCAACTACGGTGAATTTACAGTCACGTCAAAACGTAGCTGCATTTGCTTAAGCTGTTTTCTAAGTGGCATTTATTTGGATACATCCATAACAATGAGCTAATGGGGCGCGATTTCGCCTTCGACATAGAGAATGTGCTCACTCGTCAGGACACTGTTGTTCAGAACAGAGGAGCTAGCCACAACAACACAGCTACAGTAACACAATCACTTCAAACTGAAGCTGGAAAGACCACAAATTAGCTGCGTTTTGTTTTTAACTTTTTTCAATTGACATTTTTTTGGTATATATCCATAAAAATTATGCCAGCTGATTCATGATTTCGACCGGCTGAGAAACTCTGCCTGCCTTTCTGTCTCGTCCCGACTCCCAACAAATTCAATACTAAGGACAGCAAGAGATTTGAAACAATGTTGCAAATGTCAGAGAGACAGACAGCAAGGTTTATACAAATCTCCGCTGTTGAAAAAACGAAATGTTAGTCTAAAAGAAATGTGAGATAATGTGTAGATGCTTTTTATAGTGGAGATCAAGTTTATAAAGTGCCTGACTGGGTTGATGAGACAGTGGATTGCGTAGTCAGATGGAACAGTATAAATAGGCATTTTAACGTCATAGATTTAGCTGGTGGTAACTTGTGGAATAGACACCGGCTGGAATGCGGTTTTAACCAATCAGCATTCAGGATTAGACCCTCATTTCAATCCACATCCGAAGCCAGTGTTTGTTGGATATATTGGCACAGTTTGTCGGCTCTTGACTTAGTCTCGGGCCTAATAACACCCGTGCCAATATATCCACCGAAACACTGCTCTCGGGCATTATCACTTAATTATTAATTATTAACGGGTTACCAACCAATTCAAAATAATGATTGACTGTCACCCGTTGTATAAAAGTACAACGTCAAAGCCTAATTCTTGGAAGTTAGGGTTAACTTTGTGCCCTAGAAACCTTGAATTGGCATTCCCCTTTATCTGACTGTGTGTGTGTTCAGTTTACCTTACTTATCACTTATTCAGAGTGATACCAACATACCGTGCCAGATCCTTAGGTTAACTTTGTCATGGCATTGATATGACTGTAATTGTTTATCATTTGTTGGGGTCACGACTCAAATTAGTCTGACTTACCACTAGGTGGTGCTAATGATTCTAAATAGACTATACCTCCTCTTCTACATAGGGCATCGTTTCCCAAACTAGGGGTTGCCTGATTTGAAAATGGGGTCGCGAGAGAAACTCTGATTAAAAAAATAAATAAATTTGGAACTTGGTTCATAGAACCAGGGTTACGTCAGTAATCTCCGGTAGCTGCTAGATGTGGTTGTAATAAACAGAGCAGTTTCTGTTTTTTTTCCTACAAATATGTCTATCTTTTCCCGAACGGTTTAAGCTCTACAAAATATTATGACCCCATCACTGAAGGATAAGACTCTCAGGAACACGTATGTGTCTACAATGCCCACAAACCGTGCATGACTCATTAGCACAGAGTGGACAAGACCAGGCACTAAATCAGACTGCGGGAAAAAGAACATCATCAACGACTATGTTCTTTTCTACATTGAAGATGCCTGATGATCTTCTGAACTCCCCAATATCTTTCTGATGCATTTCAATCACTTCAAACCATACTTCCTTCAAAAGTATGGTTTGACAGACTGATTTGTAATAGACTGTTATAGCCCCAATGATAAAAGTAAACGTAACTTTTTTTACATGGTTGGATCACTTCTTTTTTTTTTTATAGCAAAATGGGGTCGCGGGCCGAAAAAGTTTGGGAACCCCTGAGTCATAGGATCATCTGCATTTAGTAGCCTACTCAATCACTTCACTCAATCAATCAATGCTGTCCTCTGATGTCTAGTCTTGTACATTTTTTATCAGGGACTTTTTCCATTTGTGAGATGTGAGTATTTTTTCATAATGCTTCCAGCTCTTAATGTTTCACCACATGCTAAGTTGTCCTTGCATAACCCTGGGCAGTCAGTGCGTTCAGTGCATTTAGTTGGGGGACAGTTGTATTGACCCACCAGGCCACCACTGTGAGCCTGAACATTGATTCCTCCATGTTCCATTCATTCACCAATACAGGGCAATCTCTGCCCATTCCAACTAAACACCCCTTAGGGCTAGTCATACACAGAAATGCAATAATCTTTTGTTATTTCAGAGATATTCCCTTACTAACATTGTTAAACTCCAATCATTGAACTTGCCTTGTGCATGCATAGCATAGAGAAGGCTTGTTGACGGACTTGGCATTGTGATGTTGTGCTGGGTACAGTGCGTGTCGTTATGGATACAGTTCTACAGTGATGTGGGTCCATTGCTTACATCATGCATGGCGTCCAGTAGCTTGGTGAGCTGGAAGAAGCGCTGCCACGTCTGTCCAGAGTTTTTGGTGGCCTTGCCCACAGACCTCCTCAGCTCCTTGATGTGGTTCACCCTCATCTCCTCAAACGCTGCCTGGTTCTTCAGACCCTCTTTGGGAACTGGAGGCGAGAGAGGGAGAGGAAGCCAAAGGAAGTATTGATGAGAGGTGTAACTAGCCTACATAACACAAGACAAATGTATTGTACAAGCAGATGGCAGTTTGACCTGAACTTGACCTTACTGAGAACATTTGATTTGATTTGAACATAAGGGCACCTATCATACAGCTTAGTTCTAACCATGACATAAGGTGTCATAAGCAGTCATAACAACAGGTATTTTAATCAATGACCGCTCTTACTCTTTTTACCATTATTGTTGACAGCCACATCAACCCTTTGTCACTTCGCCCACTCATTCAGTACATGGTAGTCGTCCTCTTTTTTCAGTCAAATCACTATCTAAGAGCGTGACGAACATATTGAAACAGGGTTTAATGAGATGAGGGGACAGACAGATGATTTCACGTGAGAAATTAGATGAAAGAGCGAGCGAATGTGTGTTCTCAGGATGGATACAGATATCCTCTCCATTTCTCCCTTTCTAAATCTCTTTCCCCTTAGCTCTCCTCTTTCTCTCTCTCTTCTCTCCCTCTCTCTCTCTCTCTCCCTCGCTCATATCTCCATAGAGGACAAACTAACGGCGATATGGCTGCCTGCCAACCTCATCTTAAATGACATTCAGCGTCTGGCTGGCTAACTGATTAAGAAACACCTCGTCTCTCAAAGAATGTCTGTCCCTCAAGTCTCCCAACAAAAGCGCCTCTAATATCTTTCTTGTACTGTAGGCCTACAGTAACACTTCTAATATACACTGTGTTGTAACGACAAAGTGCTGCAGGTACTGTTTTCAATCTAACCAGCACTGTACCTTTATCACTAGTAGCCCTACAACCCTGCCATTGCTTATATCACTGTTAGTACAGAGAGGTTGGTAGCTGCAATTGGGGAGGACGGGCTCGTGGTAATGGCTGAACGGAATAGGTGGGAATTGTATCAAATGCATGGTTTGGTGTTTGGTTCCATTTACTCCGTTTCGGCCATTATCGTGAGCCGTCCTCCCCTCTGCAGCCTCCTGTGCACGGTTAATTATCATAGCTGCTACTACTACAGTATATTGTCATAGTACATAGTAACCTACATTATTATGGTAATGCAGAGATACAACAAGTTATTCAGACATATATCGAAAACAGGTCTATAGGTCGAAAGATGATTGTTTAGTTTTATTAAGTGCAGTATCACGGGACAGTGTTAGTTATGTACTACACACACACACACACACACACACACACACACACACCCTGTTGGCACACTAAGGCAGGTGTGTCCTAGCTAATGTTGACGTGTTGGTAATTGACTAAGCAGCTTCAGGTAATGATTACCTGAAACCAGAGCAACCAACTGTTCCAAATGACACACTTTAAAGTCTAATTGACATCCGGTTTCATAGGGAGAAGGCTGACACACTGTAGCCCAGGTTAGTAGGCTACCTGCCTGGCTGGTCCCAAATCTGTTTGTGCTGTATAGCCAACTCCTATGGTCAGAATAATCATGCCGCACAAACAGTCTGGGATCAGTCTAGGACCTGCCCGGTCCCAGATCTGATCCAAACATTACATGACAATGACCATAGCAGTTGGCAAGAAAGCACAAACAGATCTGGGATCGGTCTAGGACCTGCCTGGTCCCAGATCTGATCCAAACATTGGCGATGACAGTGACCATAGCAGTTGGCAAGAGAGCACAAACAGATCTGGGATCAGTCTAGGAGGATAGGCTACCTGCCTGGCTAGATCCTTCTGGTGTCACAGCGTGGCTCGACCTGCCTCACAGTGGTACACTAATAACAAGCTGTTCTCCTTGTACTGTTTCTATGGTCAGTTTTGATACCTTTTAAAAAATAAAAAGCTATTTTTGGGGTTGCCTATGGCTGAGTTGAGGCACTGTTTTGACCCTTGAGGCCTGCATTTGATATACAGATGTAGGATCTTAATTTGATCACCCTGTTACAGGAGAACTTTCATGCTATGCAGAACATTTGAAACTTGAGGTTTAAAAAAGCTTCTGAAGTTTGTTAATTCCATTTTGAAATTCAGACTTGATTTGCTCTTGTGTTTATCAACCACTACAACATTGCAGGGCCGGCGTTATGGGCGAGCCTTAGGGGACCTGGCGCGCCCTACCGTACCTCCTTGCCCGTCCAAATAAAATACTGAAATATTGATAATTAATTTAACTGAGACGCACACTGACAGAAAGACTCAATCTCAGATAAAGCATCCGAGCGAGCGAAAAAGCACCCCTCTGTCTCCGTATGTGTAGACCATGTATCTGATACTGTCTGGACAAAAGGAGTATGGCATGTCATACTTTTTTTAAGCTGTGGATTGTTTTAAATCACAAATGCATAGGCCAATGCCTATTTGAGAAGACAGCAATTTGGGAAGCTTGCTTGGCAATAGGCCTTGCTGATTATTAAGTTGCAGCTGTCAATGAAAATTATCTAAAATGTGTGAAGATAATGTTTCTTGAGTATCATTTAAAATGTTGAGACAAGAAGAAGGGGATTGTGGCGAAGATATGGGCGTCTCTCTCCAGAATGCACTCAGCTCTCCAGAATGTGTTCCGCTGTCTCCTGCACATTCATTGTTTCATTGCGTGAATTGTTTGCCCTTTGATTTGATTATTTTTATCAATTCACCTATTACATATGTAACAGTATGGTCTAGTAAATGTACCGTTAATCCCCGTCATTTGGTTACATTCACTTCTGTTAATGCATGTATTACAGTCATTTACCATTCTCATTCTAAGAGTGGAAACGTTGTTTGCAGAGTTCACAAACTGCTACACTTGTGAGAAAACAGTTTTGGTTTATTCTCATAAACATAATTTAGGAGTCCTGTCAATTTTTAATTGTCTTTTGTTTGGAGTGCTCCATGTGAGCAATGCAGCATGTGGGTGGTTTCTCTGTCCTGATAACGTTGAGGGAGCATGCACGCCTGAGCATACCAACCTGCTGAGTTGATACAATATTGCATTTCACTAGCGATAGAGTCAAGACATGTAGAAAGGGAGGCGGAGTATAGAGATTAATACGATTGAAAGAACCTGAATTTTCATCAGGATAATTTCTACTGTTTTTATTTGTTGGTTTTAGGCCTATGTATTTTACTTAGTTGACGATGGAATTATAGCCCTACTGCTGCATTGGCCTATAGGCTATCTCTGAGTTCCATGCACCTCAGTTTCTTTAGCGCCAATGGATCACGGTGTATCAATGTGTCCATTATGACAACGGCTGGTTCTCTTGCATTAGTTGAATTGTAACTTTTTTTTATCCCTTCTAATTCAGATTTTTATGATTAACCACGTGCCAATAATTTTGAAAAGAAAGCTTTATTATTGAAATTTAACTGTTGTCACAAAATGTGCATATAAAACTCATCGATCCACAATCGTTTAAAACTTGAAACTCATGAGCTGCCTATGGTCTTTACTAATACACCCATTAACACAATTTAGAAATCAATGCCCGTCCAACTGATTCAGCTCTGGTGCCGTCCCTGCAACAATGTCCATTCATTATAATCCACAAATTCACATTTCCTGTTGCTGCAGGATTATGTTTTCCTGCTGAAATTAAGATCGCTACATCTGTACTGTACTCCATCTGTAGTAAATGTGGTGCACCTGCAATGTAAACATTTAATTGTACTGTGTCACCATGTGTGTCCTGTACATATGGACAAATACACTTGATTTGATTTCATGTTGAATTAGCCTAGTTTGAAGATTTGCATTTGGAAGGCTTAACCTAAACCAACACATGGCAGACAGAAAGACACACCTGTTGATGCTGAGAGCCGTGTGAGAAAATATCAGATTGACAGTACTTTTTGTTTCTTAGAACACACAGCCACAGGCAAGAGCAGGACCAGAGCCTGTCAGTTAACATTGCATCTTGGAGGAAATAGCTCAGCAAATGTCAATGCTCAGAGTCGTGTACGCAGGGCGACACACAGAAAGACGACACATGCACGCACACAAACCACACAAACAACACACACACACACTTGGAGACATGGACACAGTGAGAGATGCACACACACAAAACACAAACCTAGTCTCCTGAGCCTAGCAGAGACCCAGAGCAAAATAATGACAAGCAATAACCGAGAGCGCTCTGGAAAAGCATCAAGGCGAGAGAGAGAGGGGATTCTGTTCTTTCTGTTTCGTGGCTTGTTTTGTGGCCCTTACTAACAGGAACATGCTAAAACCAGGGCCACATTTGGGCCCTTTGTTTTCGCCCCATTGACTCAGATAGTCCCTCATTTGATTCAGCGCTGGTTGGCATTTAGCATTTAGGGCCGGCAGAAAGTGTATGTGTCATTTAGGGCGTTGCCCAGAAAGTGTATGTGTCATTTAGGGCGTAGCCCGGCAGAGAAAGTGGGGCAATTACACAACGGTAATTGGTTTAATGTCAAAAGAATGGGTTTTAGCTTGCCGGTACCCAACCCAGATGTGTCAACCAGGCCGTATTTCACACTCACGCACGCAAAGCCATATTTTTTAAGCAGCCGGGTTTAATAAATAATAATAAGCACCAAACGGAAGAAAATGGACTGAAATAGGGAGGGACTACTCTACACCTGAACTTGTCCAATAAGACACTTGTTTTCATTTTCCATTGCAAAACCTTTTGCTACGGTGCTCCCCTAATGAATACTGACCTAGGATGTTCTATGAAACCCTAGTCTTTTTTTATCTCCACAACCCAGAAATACATGCATTGTTGCCTGCCTCCTGGTATATTCTGTACATAGGCTATATATTATATTGGGTGTCTTGTGAAAAAAATCCAAACACACATGACATGGTAGACATGCAGCTTCCTGCTTTAGTCTTGACCACCTCTTACCTACTGACAGTGTGTCTTGGCCTTGGTTCAAGCCGTGATATACCGGTTTACAAAAGAAATGCAGGGTAATCAATCAGATCAAATGAGTCCGGGTAGCCATGATTAGCTGTTCGGAGTCTTAATGGCTTGGGGGTAGAAGCTGTTAAGAAGCCTTTTGGACCTAGACTTGACGACTCCGGTACCACTTGCAATGCGGTAGCAGAGAGAACAGTCTATGACTAGGGTGGCCGGAGTCTTTGATCATTTTAGGCCTTCCTCTGACACCGCCTGGTATAGAGGTCGTGGATGGCAGGAAGCTTGGCCCAAGTGATGTACTGGGCCGTACGCACTACCCTCTGTAGTGCCTTGCGGTCGGAGGCCGAGCAGTTGCCATACCAGGCGGTGATGGATGGGTAGTTCATTAAATAAAGACTGCCATACAAATATGCCTGTATACTGTTCCCCTCCTAGATAAAACTTGATCCAGAAAGATATAGCATCCTGTCGCACCGGAAACCTTTAATAAAACAATGTGAAAACAGCCCCCCTAATGAATAACACTCAGATTATTATTATCTCTCTGACAAATAAATCAGATTATAATAATGGATTATGGTTTATATAATGATTTATAGTGCTTTTTCTACTTGTTTTAGGGGTACCTCACATTATCCACCATTAGCGTAGCACCCACCTAGCGAGTGAGGCTAATGCATGTCAAGTTTAGCAACCATTTTATGACCAAATCATCCACCACAATATTTATTAGGGGGCGTTATATTACTGAGTATTGTTAGGAAATGACAGTTTAAAGGATAATATGTTTCCATACACTATCTACTGTTGGAGCTGAAGGGTTCATCTGTCTTTAGTAGATCAACACACCCATTCTGCAGGGTCTCATGAGACGCTGCATGGCTAGTGAAACCTTAGCCAAGGTCAAAGACGAAGAACATCTCCACATACAACAACTCTGTAAACACCTTTCCACAATAACTCATCACATTATCATTATCTCTCTTCATTATTTGGTGACAGTCTGTGCTCAAGAATATGGAGGAAATTGGTAGCTGGAAATGTTTTGTCTCTGCCTCGAAAGCATCAGATCTAATTGCACTGTTAGTCACAAACAAAAATCTTAAAAGAGGATGAAATAGCCTTTTAGAAACCTAAAAAGTAAACAACATAAAATGCATAGTCACTTCAGTATAAAAGGATTGAGACGCTAAAATGAGAACCTCAATATCATCATCCACAAGAAGCCCTGGGATGCAATCTCCAACAGACAGTACTAAAGAACCCAACTCTAACAGATTCATGCGACCACATTAGATCAGTCAGATTGCCTGAAACTGAGTTTCAGCACAGCCTCAACATCTCACTCTCTCTCTCTCTCTCTCTCTCTCTCTCTCTCTCTCTCTCTTCTCTCTCTCTCTTCTCTCTCTGCCCCTCTCTCTCTACCTCTCTCTCTACCTCTCTCTCTCTCTCTCTACCTCTCTACCTCTCTCTCTCTACCTCTCTCTCTCTCTATCTCTCTCTCTCTCTCTCTCTCTCTCTCTCTCTCTCTCTCTCTCCATTTGGGCCAGGAAGTAGGAGA
The DNA here is from genome assembly GCF_020615455.1 of Coregonus clupeaformis. Taxonomy (NCBI): domain Eukaryota; kingdom Metazoa; phylum Chordata; class Actinopteri; order Salmoniformes; family Salmonidae; genus Coregonus; species Coregonus clupeaformis. The sequence continues at coordinate 18,179 of NW_025533922.1, read as the reverse complement.
AAACCGCAGGTTTGGAGCGCTTTGCCCAGTGCTTGACGCTGGGCTTTATTGGCACAGCAGGGCTCTTTGGAGAGGCTCCGGAGGATGAGGAGGGAAGAGGCAGCAACAACAGACGTGACCGAGAGCTCTCTGGGTTCTTTCTGTGCTGTTTCTCTCTCGCTCCATCTTACTCTCTCTCTCTCAGTTTTTCTATCCTCTCTCGTTCTGTCCATCCTCTCCCCACCATCCCACTTCCACTCCAACATCCCTCCTGCTTTCAGATGAATTCACTGACACTCCGGTTATATCAGGCCAGTGTCAATGCCCTGTTCACCTTTGGGAATGCTTAGATTTTAGGGACTAAAATCCAAATTACACAAGTGTGTTATGGCACACATTTTTTTTGTGCATATCCCAACTCCTGAGTGGGGTCATGGCCAGGGTCGCCATTGTACAGCACCCCTGGAGCAATCAGGGTTAAGTGCCTTGCTCAAGCACACAGATTATTATTACTTTTATTACCTTGTCGGCTCCAGTATTCAAACCAGCAACCTTTTGGTTACTGGCCCAACGCTCTAACCTCGAGGATACCTGCCGCCCCTTGCAGGTAGTTAAAGCAATATACAACTAGTAATTATTGAATAACGTATAATTGTGTATTAAAGATATCACAGCTGCGGGAAATATTTGGGGTGAGGTGCTGCGACGGGGCGGGGCGGGGGGAGGGGCGGGGTGGTGTGGTGCTGCGACGGCTTGAGGCGGGGTGGAGGGTGAGGTACTGCGGCGGGCCACGGGGTGGAGGGTGGTGAGGTCTAGGCGGGAGGGGGGGGGTGGAAGGTGCTGCGATGGGACAGAGGCTGGAGGGAGGGTGGATTGCTCCGATGAGGACCAGGGTGGAAGGACTACAGGGGGGGGGGGGGGGTGGAGGTGCTGCGGCGGGACAGGGTGGAGACCGGGGGGGGGGCGGGGGGTGGAGGTGTTGCGGCCCAGACAGGGTGGAGGGGAAGGGTGGAGGGATTGCTGCGACCGGGACAGGAGTGAGAGAGGGCCGGGTGAGGGGACGGAGGAGGTGCTGCGGCGGACACAGAGTGGAGGGGGGGGGGGGGTTGAGGGTGCTGCGGCAACAGGGTGGAGGGGCCGGGGTGGGGGGACGGTGAGTGCTGGGACAGGGTAGGGGGGGGGACAGGAGTGGAGGGGCGGAGGAGGGAGGGGGTGGAGGGAATGCTGCGATGGGACAGGGTGGAGGGGAGGGTGGAGGGACAGGGGAGGGCGGGTTGGAGGTGCTGCTGGCCGGGACAGAGGTGGAGACGGTGGTGGAGGGGATTTTGTTTTTGACTTAATGAGGCCCTGTATTTACTTCTCCAAAGCCAGATAAACTTCGTGATTATGTTTTCTCCTCACGTGCAGTTTGAAGGAAATTGCTAACTTCGCATTAGGCCAATTGCTACCTAGTTCTTGTCAACTACCTCTAATATCTTTTAGCAAACATAAAATATTCATTCTGTAATAAGGGCTTAATTGTCAAAATCACAAAGTATCCCTTTAATAGTTAGTTATTTTCCGCTCTATTTGCTCTAACAACACTCCTAGCCAGGCTTCCATTATCAATCAGGCAGAAATCCATGGAAAGCAGAGTAGTGCTCCACTCCGGCTCCCATAGAGACAACCCAGCATCCTCCAAACTGAGGCCCTGCCTACCTACCAGTCTAATAAACATTCCTAACAAATCCACCGCGCTTCATCAAAGCAGAGCAGAGGGCTGAAAGCCTGCCTCCCGAAATCTCCCATCTCTATCACCTTGCCCTCCTGCAGTTACTGCTCTGCTCCTGGCTGCATTTACTGCTGATGCCAACAACCTTGTCCTTAGTTTCCTATGTGAAAATGAACTCCCTCTCTCATTCTCGCTCTCGCTCGCTCTTTTTCCTGTCTTGCTCTCTCTCTCCGCTCACTCTTTCTCTCTCTATGTCCCGTGTGGCTCAGTTTACTGGCGCTTCTTCTTTAGGGTTATGGGTTCAATTCCTACGGGGGACCAGTATCAAAAATTTCCTCCTACTGCAAGTCGCTTTGGATGCCGTCTGCAAAATATAAATTCTCTCTCCCTTAGATTATTTTCTCTCTCCTCTAACTTGTACTTTCTCTACAAAATATACCTCTCTTTACGCTCCTCTCTCTCTTGGCACATTTGCCATACCCTTAAGGTTGCGTGCCAATATATATAATCTTAATCCTTAGTGTCACCCCAATCGCTTGCCGTGCTATATTTCACCTACTCCGTTGTCTTTATTTTTATTCCTTGGTTCTTTTCCAACTCCCAGGAGTCGCAAGCAAACGACAAGTGATCTACCTGTTATTTACTCTTCAGTCTCCTTGTAGACTCACATGAGAGCCAGAGCCCCAAGTGCTATAGACACTCACCTCACTGAGCTAGCTGTTCAGTTGGTACCATAAACCACACACCCCATATAAGGACTCTCTTTTTCCACCTTCACACACACTGCATATCCCTCACTTAGAGTTGGCGTTTTTTTCTGACAAAAATCCCTCCCTCACTCCCCCACACCTTTAACACCTTCCCCTGACTTACCTGTGCTGACCTTGGCACCCTTTCATGAAGAGGAACTCTTGGTAGGTGAGCTGCAGCCTGACAAACTCCTGGCTCCCTGCCTCATGCCCAACACAGATTTAATATTTGTGGCTACTACTGCATGCGGTCCCTGGAGGAGGGGGAGAAGGATAGTTGGTCAGTCCTAGCGTATTGGTTTCTTGCTCTCACTATACATTATTTGTAAGTCTGGTCAGTTTGTGCTGTAATTTAACCCTAAACAAATACTGTTTAAATTCATTCCCCGAACACACTGGTTAATCTTGTTTCCACGTCCAGTTACGATTTACGTTGAATCACGTGGAATACGTTAGTCGACGTCTGTACCCAGTCAGGATAGCTCCATAACCCAGCCATAGCATTTACTGTATTGTGTCCAGCCAAACTAATCTCAGATGTCCCATGAAATATAGCCAACATCCCCCAAACACGTTGACTCCTCCATGTACATTTTATTTCCCACCATCCACCATCCGATAACATACAAAATATTGCTTCTTCTACACACACACACATACTACTATACCTCAACCCTTTGGAACATCTTTCCACATAGTTATTCTACTCGCTGAGATAGGATGAGGTTAAAGCCAAATTCCTCTTACACTGCACACACACATAACACCATAATACTTGCTGCTTCCAGTACGCAACTGTCTAAAGGCTGGGCTGCATCACCCCGTCATGGTACTCTTGAAAACACACACACACTAACGAGATCACATACACACTCCTTCCTAAACATACACTCACTCACACCCATATCAGAGAGTTGATCTCAAATCCTGTCAAAGTGCAGAAACACATACCAACAACAGCGGGGCGGAGGGGGAACAGTAGAATAGGTTGGTCAGATGGGATGTGCTATGTTTTGCAATAGCCCAGGATTATAGTTTTGGAAATGCCACCTTCTCTATTTAAATCACCCATCTTGTCTAATCTCGAGAATAATCCAAATGCAATGGTGCTGCTCCCTTAAAGGGTTCACCATGCTCAACTTCACCATCTTGCTTATACACTACTTCTGACCCAAGATGGGGGTATGCATTTCGGTGCTTGATTTGGGACGCAGACCATGTGATACCTACTGCAGGAAGCACGCATCGTAACACTAGAGACAGAGAGGGAGAGGGGGATTCTGCATTGTGATAACCAGTTTTAACATTCTGTAGCAGAGTTGCAGCAACAAGGGAGAGACTAGGTGCATATGTTCTCATTATAAACATAAAGCAGGTTTAGAAATACTCATTTTTTACCAAGTATCACGATGTACATCTGGCTACATGGGTTTGGTTCCCAGTGATAGTGTGTGTCTCTCGTTCTCTTTCTGGAGTGTCTACTTAATTTCCTGTCTGTCTACTTTGTCTATCTTTTATTTATGTATTGTAGTACTTGTGTTGGAGTTCCTGCAAACTGCATTTCATTATTTTGAAACCTTGGTCTTAAAAAGTCTCTACATATTTTGTCTCAAATCAATTTTGTGAATCATTGCCCAAAATGAGAAAGAATCCCACTGCCCCTGGTTTTCTCTGTCCGGCTCTCACCGTTGCCATGGAGAGGGATTCAGAGAGGCACAATCGAGGACTTAAAATTTAAAAATAAAAGTGAGAATCAACTCACTTTCCTTCTGAAATATCCCAAACAACATATACTGTATAAAACCCACTTAAAATACACGTTTTATTTGAGTTGTTTTTCTTGGGGTTCACTGGATATTATTGTAGGCTAAATCTTATTTATACATGTTTATCTTCTGTCCTCTTGGGTTGAGAAGGAACTTTCATACCTTCTTGACCCTCCTCCTCTATCAATCAGTACAGTTTAGGTCTAATTACCTACATCCCAAAGTTGAACAACTGTTTTTATAAAACTATTGTAACTATATTCAAACATTGATGCATAAATTAAGTTTAAATAGCCACCTCAACACACACGATTGGCATGTTATTTTTCTGTTGCTCATTAGAAAAGACAAAGATTTCAGTCTTGGAGAGTGTGTTCCTACTTTGTTTTTTTTTCCCATGCACTAATTTTCTCTATGATGATAACAGATTCTATTCTCTACTCTACTACGTCTCTATGACCCAAACCCAGATTAGTTTCTCTATCTTTCTCTCCACAACCACATTTTCTCCTGAACCACAGCATTAGATTTCTCTACTCTATACGTCCTATAACAAACCGACAATTAGTTTTCTCTACTCTATACGTCTCTATGAACCACCATTAATTTCTCTCTTTCGTCTCTCGAGAAACAGACGATTTTCTCTCTCTTGTCTCTATGAACCCAAACGACAGATTAGTTTCTCTACTCTCTCGTCCTCTATAGACCAGGCAAGACAGATTAGTTTCTCTCTCTCATCGTCTCTCAATAAACCCACATAAATTAGTTTCTCTACTCTTCTCTCTGTAGCTGTCTCTATAGGCTGATAGATAGGTTAGTTTCTCTCTACTACTCTCGAGTCTCTACAGGGACATGCTATAGCCTTCCCTCCTAGCTGGGGACCTCGCCTCCTTCGGTTATCCAGTCACACTACACCACTGCAAGATGGGGCACTAGGGTGACAGCGTTTCCTAACCCAAGCACTGCGGACAAACCAGCCAGACATCCAGTCCATGCAGTAAATCCAGTTGGCGTAGGATATGTCTCATCAGATTGTCACCCAAATACCTGACCATCTGTCATTCAGACCAGGCTGCCCCACTGTAACTGCGTCACACACTTTCCAGGAGTTTCAGAGAGGGCTAAGTTCTTAGAATATATTCCAGCACATGTTTAGAAGAAATCTACTGTAGATTAACTTTATCAGTAATGTATAGAATTAGTGAAAGTATAGAGATGTAACTTTCTAATTTACATTAATACATTGTATCCAAACATATTGGTCTTTGCATTTCAGTATTCTGTCTTTTTTTGTGTGTGTCAGAAACATTGTATCCAAACCAACTATCAATTCCACTCCCATCTGCTTAGTGCACTTTCCCCAGCCCCTGTAGGGCCCCAGTATTCTCCCCTCTGCCCTGCCCCTGTCCAGGTCCCCATACCATTACCCTCCACTTCAATGCCCACTCCAATAAACCTTCCTATATACCTTTCCTCCTCCATTTCATTCCCTGTTCAAATATATCAGAGTACCCCTTCATTTCGCTCCACTCTGATCAACTGTGCTCTCAGATGTTACGTACCTTTGCTTTTTACAGGTCAAAACACTGAGACCTGGTTTTTCACCTGAATGAGAACCCTAGACCTGTTCAAAACTTTAGATAACTTTTTATTGTTGCTTAATTTACTTAACCTATAACCAACTGTAACCATAGTCCTTTTGTAGCCCGGTTGGTAGAGGCATGTCCTCCCAGGGTTGTAGGTTTTTATTCCCAAGGGGGGCCTATAAATTTCACTCACTAACTGTAAGTCGCTCTGATAGCGTCTGCTAACCTTCAAAATTAAATGTAACCATGCCATCATCATCTTTGGTTATTACCCATTTTAGGGTCATATAACGTGCTACTGCACCTCCCCCTACTACAGGGGGGGATGTATTCTCTAACACAGATGAGTGTGTCTCTGAATATTGAATATTTGTAAGAAGTGTTGTAGATTAGGCCCGTTGGTGACACTTGCTCGTTAAAGAGGCCGAGGTCGGGGCAAATACGCATCTGTCGTTTGTGTTTATGTGACCTCCAGCTAACTGAAGGGAACAACACATCCAAGAATACTGATAAAGGTGATTTGGTCCTCTATGCGCCACAACCTGGGAGAGAGGATCATTATTATGTGATATGTTCCGCATGTTTGATTTGGCAATGAAAGTCCTGAATTCCCTTTAATAAACTATTGAATTGATGGGAAGAGGAAAGCAGTGAGCAGTACTGGGTCTTACATTTAGTTCAGTAGATTCTGAGTAGTGATTGCAACAAAATACCCTAGGGAACAGATCAACACCCCACTTGAGCATTCACCCAATCTCTCCTCTCTCTCTCTCTCTCTCTCTCTCTCTCTCTCTCTCTCTCTCTCTCTCTCTCTCTCTCTCCTTATGGCATGGTGCCTTGCAGCACCAATATTTATTCAACATAACAACGCTGCAAATATTCTTTACACAAAATCCCCCAAGCTTCTTATTATTGGCCTGTGTGTCTATGTTGGCCCTTAAATAACTAGCAGCAAAACTGTCACTCCCAACTCTCTATACATGTACAGTACCTATAAACTCTTCCTCATTCTACTATGCATAGTTCCAACAGCGGGACGCCCGAATGCTGCAACTAAGAAAGTGAGTTATCAGAGCTTAGGTACTTCTTCCCAGGCTTTCATGTCAGTCGTCAACAATGCAATACCTGCACTGATGTGTCTCGCATATCAATTCATTGTTGAATTAGTGTGTGGAGTTGTATTGCTGCTGCCTGTGGCTTTTTAAAAAACTCTTGATTTAAATGCTGGCTTACTATAACATCAATGGTGCTCCCCTGGAAGATTCTATAAGCTGGGTCTAAATATTATTAAATATTACCAACTTTTGCGTCGCCCATCTTGCAAAGTGCTTGAAGCCTACAGAAGACACTCAACAAGTCAATAGTATCTACATGACTACATACAGGACGCTGCTCACCCAGCATAGATTGAGGCACCCTTGTCACTGTATAACACTTAATAGTCACTATGTTGTCCCAGTACAAAGCTTGTTCATAGTCTCTGCAGCCATATGTGGCGAGTGATCTGCCTTAATATGCGGAGTCTTCTGAGTTAGCTTCTGACGCATGTAACGTCCAAAACGTTCAAAAGTCAGAAGAAGAGAGAGGACTCAGAGGGGGGGGAGAGAGAGAGGGCTGGTTTTCGACCTCTCTGTCTGTCTGTCTTTCTATTTATATGTCCGAATAAGGCAAGCAGACACCCTGGAAGAGGTATCAAATATTTTCATCCACAGCAAATTAAACCATCAAAGTGTACCTTCTCATTCAGCTTAAGCCTATAAGGCATCTTTTAAATATTTCACCAACTGACAGTTTTAAACATACTCACCTCTTTAAAAAAAAAAACAAATAGTTATTAATACATTTTGCATAACGAGTTCGATTTACATTATTTAGCTATTAATTAAATCTCTGTTCCAAATCTTAAATCTTGATTAGATTTTGGCTTTAAATTACTTAATCTCATTAAAGCATTATAATTTCCACGAATCGTATACTGCTGAATATATTCTGAAAGCCAAATTGAATAAGCTACCTCTGTCAAAATATATCCCTCGAGTATAAAATACATGATAAGATTTCTCCTAACCTTTTGTCTCTCTCAGCATTTTAAATGGAATAGGATCAAGTTACTCTAACATTTATCTGTTTAATATTTCCCCATCAAATATATTATAAAAAATAACCCACTCTTCCTTCATCACTTACCCTCAAGCCCATCCAAACCCCATGTCTGTCTAACCTGGAGGTGCTTGTCCCAATCCATCAACACTAAAATATTGGAAAAAAACACCATTACTATATTATTCCAACCCCAGGTTATCTCTCTAACCTGAATCTTTTCCCCCTTTCACCAAAACCATCAATAAATTTTATATCTCTCTCTACCTGGAATACTTTGCTGTCCCCTACCACTTCGATCTCAAACCGCTGGTTGAGGCTGACAGCAGTTATTGTGTCAGGCTGGGTGTTGTCACCAGTTCTCTAAACCTCGCTCAATCACTCCAGCTCACGCTGCAGATGAGGTAATTTCCCCCCCCTCCGGGCCGGTAGGGCACCAGGGTGTTAGTGGGGCTGGTCTCCTCCTTCTCTCCCAGGACAAGTACCCCCTCCACCTCCCAGACCCGGGCACGTCTGCCCCCCTCCTTGGTGGGGGTCGGTCTCCGTTCACACCCCTTCAGCTTGCCTACTTCTTAAATTCCGTTAGGGAGGAAGAGGAAAAAAGATCACAATTAAAATAGAACTCATCATGATATTTCTGCATTGTGTTGTTTCCAAAAGACAACATGTTCTGTTGACGGCATGTCATGTAAGATACTGAAGTAGCTTCTAAATATATGTGAGCGTAATTTGTTTGCTGTATTGGACTTTTGGAAGCTAGGTGGCATTTTGAGTATTCTCCCAGCTCGCTTTGATTTCTGTTTGTCAGATTATGTGCTGTGTCAAGGTTCTGAAAGGATATCCTTACAGCACTGTTTTCCAGCCTCTCTTCAGGGGAAGTTTAATTTCGGAGTATGTTAGGGAATGAATCAGGATTTGAACTTCCACCTTTGACAAAGTACACAAGAAAACATTTGTTCTGCATATTGCAATGGCAGAATTGCTGTATAAGCAAGTCTATTTTGGTTCCCTAGCGTATCCACTCTGTTCCTTATAATATTATACTGAATGTAATGAGACTGAAGTCTCAAAATATTAACAAATTACTCCCTCACTAACGTCTTACTTTGTTGTTTCTACTTCTACACTAATCGCACCACATATTTCTTCTCCATTCAAACCTGCCTTAGATCAACTAGGGATCTGATTGCCGCTCAGCAATAATAGCCCATATCTAAGCTCCCATTCCCTGGGAATGGGGTATTATTGCAAATGCCCCCTAAGATATAGGTGCAGATCTAGGATATCTGGCATTTTATAATTTCCGTACCTCCGAGTTCATCCCGTTAAACACTTCCGTCGACAAATGGGCCGACAGTTTCCCCTCCGGATCTTATCATTATACATTCGTTTCCTTCCGGCACACGGTAGTTGTGCAGCTCTCCTTCCACAGGAAGACAGGAAGTTAAATAGTGAGCCAAATGCTGAGAGACAAGACAGCAGGAAACTGAAACATATGGAGGACATTGTTAGAGAGCCACAAAGTATTTTTAATGGGATAATTTCCAGATGTAGGATTTAATTTATCACCCTGTTGCAGAAAAAACATAAAATTAAAGCTTGTTTTATTTAAAGAGTTTAAAAATTGCTTCCTGATTTTTATTTCCACTTTAAATTTCAACTTGATTTTCCTCAACATTATCAGCCCCTACAAAAATATCCATTAATTATAATCCAACATATTCGTGTTGACACTTATCCTATTACTGCAGGATTCTTTTCCTACTGATGCTTGGCTCAAATCAAAAACTACCATCTATACTCCAAATCGTTGGAGGTTTTCCATTATATCACTGTAACAACCTAAAATACCAAAAATCTTGATACTTAAGCTATTCTTGCACACAACCTTTACCCCATACATATACACATCTTTCCTCAGCACTGGCCATATGATCTCATCCTATAAATATATAAGCGTAGGTATTAGAGATGGAGTGCACATAACATCAAAATGGGGATTATTCCACTAGAACTATAAATAGTCACTAATGATTGTCTCTGTATGGGTACTATATCTAACACTCAGGTGTAGTTGGCTAGGCATAGGTGTGTGTGTGTGTGTGTGTGTGTGTGTGTTTATGTATGTGTGTGTGTGTCATGTATGCCTCCCTTTTTTGTGCTGGCATGCGTGTATGCGTGTCCATGTGTGTGTCTCCGTGTGTGTCTCTGTGTGTCTCTCTCTCTCTCTCTCTCTCTCTCTCTCTCTCTCTCTCTCTCTCTCTCTCTCTCTCTCTCTCTGACTAGGGGCTGCTCCAGTCTCGGCCAGTGACCGCTAACAGGCAGAATCCCCTCTGCCTCCCTGCCTACCCACAGCTAAACCAAATGATCTCCTATTTCCAGAGAGGCGGCTTCCCTCCATTGGACCAGCACTGTCACGTCTCCTCTCACTCTCCTCCTCTCTTCCTCTCCTCCTGATTCATTTCTTCTTTTCCTCTACCGTCCCCACCTCAAAATCCCACCTCCCCCCCTTGTTCCTGGGCCAGGACCATCCGCTCAGCCCCCCACCACGGCCCCTTACACACACACACTCACACACCTTACACACACACCCACACACACACACACACAATACTAAATACCCCCCCACGCCACCTATACTTTTATTCACAGCCACAGGATAGCGCCAACTTTCAAAATACAGGATACAGTGATATTAGTTAATTCCATTTCATTTGATGTGGGGTGTTCTACTGCTCATACAGGGGGTTGGTGGGATATGTGGGGAGGGCCAGGCTCGTATTAATGGCTTTGAAGGGAATCAGTGGAGATAGGATCAGATACATCAAACACATGGCTTCCATTCGCTCCGTTCAAGCCCATTTTTGAGCCATTCTCCCTCAACCGTCCTCCACTGGTACACTCATGTGTGTTTTCCCAGTGAGATTACTTTGTCGTCATCACATTTTCTGAGTTTTGGCAGTGTTTGGCATACAAAGCGTATTGCTGTGTTGGCCTTCTGTGTGCATGCATGCATGACTGTGCGTCAGTGTACAGTATGTGTGAGCATACCATTTGTGCGTCAGTCAGTGTGTGTGTGTGTGTGTGTGTGAAGCTGCACAGTGTGTGTGTAGTCTGGTCTCTGCCAGGGGAGAGGAGAGGAGAGGAGGGGAGGAGAGGAGGGAGGAGAGGAAGGGAGGAGGGAGAGGAGGAGGGAGAGAAGAGGGGGGGAAAGGGGGGGGGGGGGGGGGGGGGGGGGGGGGGGGGGGGGGGGGGGGGGGGGGGGGGGGGGGGGGGGGGGGGGGGGGGGGGGGGAGGGAGGAGAGGGAGGGAGAGAGGGGGGGGGGGGGGGGGGGGGGGAGGGAGGGAGGAGGAGAGGAGAGAGAGAGGAGAGGAGGAGAGGAGAGGGGAGGGGGAGGAGGAGAGAGGGGAGAGGGGGAGGGGAGGGGAGGGGAGGGGAGGCAGCAGCTGTAGCTCCCTCCAGTCCCGCCACTATTTCTGTCTAAATCATACTCTTACATAAGCCCATTTTCTTGCTCTAAAAAACAATAAACTGCACACAAAACCACAACCCTTCTTCCACCGTCCTCCTGCCCCTCTTCCCGCCCCCCTCACTGGGATGGTTCATCTGAAGAAAACTCGTCTTGGAGCCCTTCTGTCCAGTGTCCAGCTCATTCCCATGAATCCTGTTAATCATTGTCAAGAAAGGGATTACACCTCCAAAGTGTGTGTATATATGTGTACATGTAAAATATTTTTGTTCTGTGTGTATTGGGTGAGTGTGGATTTTGTGTTTCTCAACATTTACAAAAGAAGTGTTGCTGACAAGTGATAATCCTTATAGTGATAATCCCAATATTTATCCTCATTGGCTCTACAGAAAATCTATTCTTTCACGTGTAAAACTCACTCCACCAGCTTTCCCCATTTCCAGATCCATCACCTAGTCCTCCACTATAATCAATACTTGACTATTTGTGCTCCATACACAAAGCACTGATGCAAATAGTGACCATTATTACTTCATCATGTATTTATATACCCGTGAACAATCAAATCAACATTCTACTTTTATAATAATCCAAAAACACGTTTTGTGCATAGTTTGCTTTCTATAATACTATACTTTAATATAATATAAAATCTCCTGCAACCATCTTAAAATGGCTACAGCTAGTCGCCACAATACTAAGTGCTCAACCAGCTCCAGAAAAATCCTCCAGAGTCCATTACATGGCAACCAGGAGGCGTTCTAGATTGACTCCACTGAAGATCTCCTTTTAGCTGCATTTGTGACATCACAATCTGACAGCCGGCCTGTAAGCGGACCCTGCCTGTCAACTGGAACAGCTATGGAATTTTTACTATAAGTGGGAAATACAATGTCTCCCTATGGGAACCTGTTTAACAACTTCTTTTTGTACGGGTTGCAGTGCAGGCATGTCCTTGAAAGAAGAGTCTGAGAGGCCCATGTCCTCCACAGATTCAGGTTTAGGCCATACAGTACTACACCTTCAGCAGTTCCTTTTTAAATAGTCTAACTTAACCGTGCTCGTGTTTCGTGGTCATAGGTTGTCTATATCTTCCCCATTAGTAAGGCGTTGTCTAAACACTTGTTGTGGCATTAGGCTAGGCTATATTTAGCGTTTACCTAGCATCACGCATGAACACAGCGACAGCAACAGAAATCCTGCCAGTGGTATGTCTATCCTAGCCAGGCAATTTCTTCAACCACGCATCAACACATTTGACACAACGCTGTGGCTGGATACAACTAATGTAACAACTATTGTTGTTGGATTTAAGGCAGTCAGCTCCTAAATTCCTAAATGCTTTCACCAGAGAAATATGCGCGCTGGAGAGATTTACACTGGCTCAGAATAGAAAACACTCATTTGTTTTCAATGACGGCGTCTATCAGAGTAGTATTTTTCCTTATTTATTTTCAATAGAAGTTCTCGTTCTTAGTAGATTCCTTAGATACACTTGAGGAAGTCATTCAAACACACTCTCTATATATTTTGTATTCAAAGTAACCCCACCAACCGTTGATCTTGGTTTCCCATCTACTCCACGTCGCTCCCTATTACCTCTCCAAACTTGTATTCTTTTACCCCAAATACTTAAACTCATGGCCTTACATATCTCCATGACATTATCCTCTCCGTACATTCTAATGTGGTTTTGTTTCAACATGAAGGAGTGTAGTCTATCAATCCCCATTATTTAACCTACCTCTCATCCTCCTCTCCCACACATCATCTGCCTAGTAGTTGATGTTCCTGCTTGAACCTCCGCAGTTTGATTTGTCGGATCCTCATTAGCCTTATGCCAATGGCGACAGCTAGTCTTACTGGGGTCCACACGTCACGAAAAACGGCATTTCAGACAAAATAATGTACAATTGACATACATTTAAACCTTAACATGAAAACAATATCATTTATTTCTGTGGGAGAGAGGAGCAGCGTTCTTCATGGGCCGGTTTTGAAAATAACATTTCGGCAGGCGGGCCAAAGCAAATGTGACTTCTCTTACTAATTAAATAATAAAAGTCACCTGACTACTACTCGCCTATCCTAAAGGTTAACCCAGTAACCACACGACAACCGGCCGCCCCTACAGGTTAACTTCCTTTACCCACGACAGCCACAAGTGGCAATATCCTCTATAGGAATTCTAGTCTTTGTTATGCAATAATTCATGTAATGTCTATATATGACATGCATACTGTAGGAGTAGGATAATTGGCACGCTTGCATATTTAGCATAATACAACCTATGCAATTTACTCTGGCTTGGTGTAGTAGGTGCAGTAATTTCAGTTACCTATCAGTCATATACAAATGTCCATATAAAAAAAAAAACACACTAAAACATATTTTCTACAAAGCACAGTCAAACTAGCTACACGTATCAACCACCTTACACACCTCTCCCCCACAGCCGTATCAGCACTGCCCATATCAGCCTCAAATGGGCTGGTAGTAGCTCTGATAAAGCCCATCTGATTGGCCTGGCGGTCTTGTTTGGTTAAACACTTAAGGTGTATCCCCTGCAGCGACCCAGGCGCTGCACCCTCTTTGCATTGATGTCAAGAACGAATCACCCTGGAGGGGGGGAAGTAGATAGGTGGTGAGATTGGGCCCTTTAGTGCGGGCACGGACATGAGTGGCTCCACACACTCACAGTACCTACATGGTGTCTCAGGCCAGGTTGAGTTAAGGACACAGAGGAAATGCGGAGGACGGAGGAAACGGTCAGTCTGTTGGCTAGATATTAACTGGCACTCACGGATACGTAATGCTGTTAGGCCTGTTATACAATGACTAGAACTGCTACTAAGATTACTGCCTACCATTCATCTAAGCTGCACCATACTAGAATAACCAATGTATAATAACAGGCAACCACTAGAGCACAACCCAGGCTCATTTGGGTCTGGGCTGGACAAGTTAAAACTCCTGCCTGTAGAGCTTTACATTCCACCGTAGCACTGCTTTAAAAGGCCTATACAATGGACTAGAACTGCTACTAAGGTGACTGCACCATTCAGCTGCTAGACAATAGTTGAATAACTTAGTAACCCTAGTGTAGCCTACTTAACTCATGTTGCTAAACCAATTACCATAATCTGCAAAATAATATAGTATTCAGGCCTAGTGTTTTATCAATGCATCATCCACAGCTGTTGTTGTCTGCATTTTAATTAATACAACTGTGGTGTATATTAAACCCCCATTAATACACAATTACTTTCAATTATCTAACATAATTACTAGACAAATTCTGCACCCCTCAGTCAGTCGCTGTGTGGCCTTGCTCAATAATTACGTTGACAGCCGTTAGCAGGGTCGAGGAGGTCACTGTCGTCATGGATTATGCAGGAGCCTGATCAAAAGCTGCTTTCACTGGGTGTCTTGGTAACCTTAATCTCTAGGTATGGACAGACTGAGTAAATATAAATGATAATACAGCATCACCTCACAGTAATTTGGTGAGATTTTAGTTCTGGGTGCTTTTTGAGATTAAAAGGTAACCTTAATAAAAGTGGGTCAAATGCTTAACCTAAGAGGTGGACTTAATGACTTACTGTTAGGTTACATAATGTTGTTAGTATGGATTAGATTGCTATAATACCTGCTTTGATACTAAGCCATGAGGTGCTTACTTCCCCTTATACCTTACGTTATTAGGATTGTATTGAACCACTATTTTTTTTAACCAGGTAAACCAGTTGAGAACAGGATTCTCATTTACAACTGCGACCTGGCCAAGATATAAAGCAAAGCAGTGCGATAAAAACAGCAACACAGAGATACATGTAAGTGGACAAACAAAACATAAAAATTAAAAAAATACAACTTAGAGAAAATATATATACGGTGTGTGCAAATGTTGCAAGTTATGGAGTAATACAATAAATTATATTGATACAAATAATTACAATTAGTATTAACACTGGAATGGATGTGCAAATAGAGAATACTGGGGTGCAAATGATCAAAATAAATAACAATATATAGGATAGAGGTAGTTGGGTAGGTCTAATTTCAGATGGGCTGTGTACAGGTGGTATTCAGTGAGTGCTCTGACAACTGATGCTTAAAGTTAGTGAGGGAGATAAGAGTCTCCCTTCAGAGATTTTTGCAGTTCGTTCCATCGTGGCAGCAAGAACTGAAGGAATGAGGCGGCCAAAGGAGGTGTTGGCTTTGGGGATGACCAGTGAGATATACCTGCTGGAGAACGCATGCCTACGGGTGGAGTGTTTATGGTACCAATGAGCTAAGATAGGCGAGATTTTTCTAGCAGTGATTTATAGATGGCCTGGAGCCAGTGGGTTTGGCGATGAATATGTAGTGAGACCCGCGTACAGGTCACGGTGGTCAGGTAGTATATGGGGCTTTGGTGACAAACGGATGGCACTGTGATAGACTACATCCAATTTGCTGAGTAGGGTGTTGGAGGCTATTTTGTAAATGACATCGCGTGTCAAGGATCGGTGGGGTAAAGTCAGTTTGCGAGGGCATGTTTGGCAGCATGAGTGAAGGGGATTTTGTTGTGAAATAGGAAGCCGATTCTAGATTTAACTTTGGATTGGAGATGCTTAATGATAGTCTGGAGGGGGGGGTTTGCAGTCTAGCTTGAACTTGCCTAGGTATTTGTAGTCCACATACTCACAGGTCAGGAAGAAGTAAAGTGTTGATTCTAGTCGGGTGGGCTGGTGCCACTCGATTAGAGAAACATGCATTTAGTTTTACTTGGTTTTAGAAGCAGTTCTAGGCTTGGAAGAATTGTTGTATGGCATTGAAGCTTGTTTTTAGAGTTTGTTAACACAGTGTCCAATGAAGGGCCAGATGTATACAAAATGGTGTCGTCTGCGTAGAGTTGGATCTGAGAATCACCAGCAGCAGAGCACATCATTGATACCCTGAGAAAGAAGTCTGTTAACCCTGTGCACCCCCCATAGAGACTGCCATGAGGTCCAGACAACAGGCCCTCCGATTTACACATTAACTCTTCTGAGAAGTAGTTGGTGAACCAGGCGAGGCAGTCATTTGAGAAACCAAGGCTATTTAGTCTGCCAATAAGAATACGTTGGTTGACAGTTCGAAAGCCTTGGCCAGGTCGATGAAAACTGACTGCAATACTGTCTATTATCGATCGTGGTTATAATATCGTTTAGGACCTTGGCGTGGCTGACATTGAGCTCGGAAACCGGATTGCATAGCGGAGAAGGTACGGTGTATTTGAAATGAGTCGGTGAGCTGTTTGTTAACTTGGCTTTCAAAACTTAAGGCAGGGCAGGATGGCAGGGGCGGCAGGTAGCTTAGTGGGTAAGAGCATTGTGCCAGTAACCGAAGATTACGGCTGGTTCTAATCCCGAGCCGACTAGATGAAAATTCTGTCATGTGCCCTTAAGCAAGGCACTTAACCTAATTGCTCTGTAAGTCGCTCTGGATAAGAGTGTCTGTAAATGGCTAAAATGTAAAAATGTAATGATATAGGGTCTGTAACAGTTTGGATCTGGAGTGTCACCCTTTGAAGAGGGGGATGACTCACGGCAGCTTTCAATCTTTGGGGATCTCAGACATTACGAAAGAGGGGGATTGAACAGGCTATATGGCAGGGTTGCCACAATTTCGGTGGCTAATTTTAGAATGAAAGGGTCCCGATTGTCTAGCCCAGATATTTGTAGGGTCCAGATTTTGCAGCTCTTTCCAGAACATCAGCTGTCTGAATTTGTGTGAGGAGTGGGGGGGCCCATGGGCAGGGTGCAGCGGGTGCAGAGCTGGTACCCGGGTAGTGGTAGCCAGGTGGAAAGCATACGCCTAGCAAAATGCTTGTTGAAATTCTGCCGATTGTTGTAGATTTATCCGGTGTTGATAGTGTTCCTTGCCTCAGTGCAGTGGGCAGCTGGGAGGAGGTGCTCTTATTCTCCATGGATTTTACAGTGTCCCAAAACTTTTTTGGAGTTAGTGCTACAGGATGCAAATTTCTGTTTGAAAAAGCTAGCCTTTGCTTTCTAACTGCTTGTGTATATTGGTTCTAACTTCCTGAAAAGTTGCATATCGCGAGGCTATTCGATGCTAATGCAGTATTACGATGTTTTTGTGCTGGTCAAGGGCAGTCAAGTCTGAGAGAACCGGCCTATATCTACATTCTTAGTTCTCATTTTTTGAATGTAGAGGCTGTATAGATTGAGGAACACTTTTAAAGAACAACCAGGCATCCTCTACTACGAATGAATCATATCCATCCAGAATACTTGGGCCGGAGTCAATTAGGAGGCCTGCTCGCTAAAGTGTTTTAGGAAGCGTTTGACAGTGATGAGGGAGTGAGTCGTTTGACCGCGGACCCGTTACGGACGCGAGCAATAAGGCAGTGATCGCTGAGATCCTGGTTGAAGACAGCGGAGGTGTATTTAGAGGGGGTAAGTTAGTCAGGATGATATCTATAAGGGTGCCCATGTTTATGGATTTAGGGTTGTGCCTGGTAGGTTCCTTGAGATTGAGGGCATCTAGTTTTGGATTGTGGGGATGGCAGGTGTTAAGCATATCCCAGTTTAGGTCACCAAGCAGTTACAGACTCTGAGGATAGATGGGCAATCAATTCACATATGGTGTCCAGGGCTGGCGCTGGGGGGGCTGAGGGGTCTGTATGCAGTGGCCCAGTGAGAGACTTATTTCTGGAAAGGTGGATTTTTAGAAGTAGGAGCTCAAACTGTTTGAGCACAGACCTGGATAGTATGATAGAGCTCTGCAGGCTATCTCTACAGTAGATTGCAACTCCACCCCTTTGGCAGTTC